>NC_133459.1:74698257-75001287 GCF_048565385.1 Saimiri boliviensis
ACCCATCATCTAGATGTTGGTCAGTGAGACATCTTTTCAATAATACATAATCTACCATGTTTCCCAAAGCCCAAGTCTATACTTGACCTCTTAACTTTTAAGAAAGAAGCACTTCTTTATTTTCCCTCTCCCTCCCTCCCTTCCCTTTTCCTTGGAAATGATGGCACAGCTGGGATCAAGGAAGGGGTGGAGCTGAAAGGCAGCAGGACCCAGGAGGGCTGGCTGCAGGGTGGGAGGCCTGAGGTGCTATGGAGGGTGTAGTGAGTCCAGAAAGTGCAACAAGGCTAGAGAGGCAGCAACAAGGCTGAGGACCAAAGAGATATCTATGGTCTAAAGGTTGGTGACATGCAGGGGGACTGAACAAATAAACATTCCCGTATTGCAAATAATGGGAGTAAGTTTCCTACTGTTCTGAAAAGATTACAAATATAGAAAGGAGGAAGACTAGAAAGAGCGGAATAAGAGATATCAGTGTGAACTCATGGCTTTTAATGGATATATAGATAAATATTGTTGTATATATGTATGTATAAATATATGTATACGTATGCATACATGAATACTTTTTAAAGGCTAAATATATATGTAAATATATATACGCCACTCTTTTTATTCATTGATCTTTCTATAGACACTAAAGTTCTTTCCATATGTTGACTATTGTGAATAATGTTGCAATAAACATGGAAGCGCAGACATCTCCATTTCCACTGAGTAGCTTTGAGATGCTGATTTCGTTTACTTTGGCTATATACCCAGAGTGGGATTTCTAGATCATCTGGTACTTCTATTTTTAATTTTTTGAGGAACCACCATACAATTTTCCATAATGGCTAAACCAATTTACATTCCTACCAACAGCAAATAAGCGTTCCCTTTTCTCTACATTCCCACCGACGCTTACCTTTTGCCATTTCAGCAAACATGAGGTGATATCTCATTGTGGTTTTGATGATGGTAAGAGATATTGAGCACCTTTCCTGGGTGATCAGAGATGTTGAGCACCTTTTTATATACCTGTTGACCGTTTACATATCTTTGAGAAATTATCTGTTCACATCGTTAGCCCATTTTGTAATATGTTTTTTGTTTGGTTTGGTTTGGTTTTTTGCTATTGAGTTTTTTAAATAATTCCTTATATACTTTGGATTTTAACCCCTTATCAGATGTATGGTTTGTAAATATTCTTTTTCTTACCATATTGCCTTTTCACTCTGCTGATAGTTTTCATTGCTGAGCATAATTGGCTTTTTAGTTTGATGTATCCCATTTGTCTATTTTTGCTTTTGTTGCCTGTGCTTCTGGTGTCATATCCAAAAAATCATTGCTCAGACCATTGTCAAGAAGTTTTTTCCCTATGTTTTCTTCTAGTAGTTTATAGTTTCAGGTCTTATGTTCAAGCCTTTAATCCATTTTGAGTTGATTTTTGTATGGTGATTGATACGGGTCCAATTTCATTCTGCATGTGGATATCCAGGTTTCCCAACATCATTTATTGAATAGACTATACCTTCCCTAGTGTGTGTTCTTGCCACTTCTGTCAAAGATCAAGTGAGTTTAAAGGCATAAATTTATTTTGGAAATCTGTATTCTGTTCCATTTGGTTCATATGTCTTTTTTTTATAATTCCAGTATCATGCCATTTTGATTAATGTAGCTTTGTAATATTTTTTGAAATCAGGAAGAATGATGCTTCCAGCTTTGTTCTTCTTGTTCAATATTACTTTGGATATTCATGGTCATTTTTGAGGCTATATGAATTTTAGAATTTTTTCCTATGTATTTAAAGATAGCCATTGGGATTTCGATAGGGATTATATAGACTCTGTAGACACTTTGGGTAGTATGAACATTTTAACATATTCTTTCTTTATCCATGAATGTAGATGTCTTTCCATTTATCCGTGTCTTCTTTAATTTCCTTCATCAATGTTTTATCCTTTCAGTATACAAATCATTCAACTCTTGGGTTAAATTTATTCCTAAGTATTTTTTTATTGTTATTGTGAACATAATTTCTTCCTTAATTTTCTTTTCAAATATTTCATTGTGAGTGTATAAAAACCAAACTAATTTCATATTTTCATTTTTGTATCCTGCAACTTTATGGAAGTTATTATCTAAAAATTTTTTGTTGAGTCTTTAAGATTTTCTTTATATACCATCATGTTATTATCTAACAGTGTTTTGTTGAGTCTTTAAGATTTTCCTTATATACAAACATGTCATCTGCAAACTGAATTTTACTTTTTTCTTTCTTTCAGCTTGAAATAAACTATTATAAGATGTAACTTTTTCCTTTCTGGTTCAGATGTTTTATTTGTTTATTTACTTATTTGTTTGTTTCTTTGTTTATTTGGTCTAATTGAACTAGCTAGAACTTCCGGTACTTTGTTGAATGTAAGTGGTGAGAGTGGGATAAAACTAAAAGCTTTCCCTCTAAGATCCTTGACTTGTACTGGATCTTAAAAGGAAAGTTTCTGTTTTCCTCCATTGAGTATGTTAGCCGTGGGCTTTTCATATATGGCCTTCCTTGTGAGATAAGTTCTTTCTATTTTGTGAGACTTTTTTTTTTTCATGTATTCAGAAATGCTTATTGAAAATGTAATACAAGTCAAACTTTTTTGGAAAATAGTGATCTACAAATAAGTACTTGTGTTATTGGAGCTTACATTCTAGTCTTAATGCAGTTGGTAATACATATAATAATTGACTTTTGATTATAAATTTATAAGTTCCTTTAAGTAACAGTAGTTGTGCTTTTTTTTTTTTTTTTCTTAAGGCATGATCTTACTCTCACCCAGGCTGGAGTACAGTTGGCATGATCACACTCGCTGCAGCCTCAACGTCCTGGATTCAAGTATTCCTCACACCTCAGCCTCCTGAGTAGCTGAGACCACAGGCATACACCACCATGCTCAACTGATTTTTTTGTAGAGACAGGGTTTCCCCATGCTGCACAGGCTGGTCTCAAACTCCTGAGCTCAAGTGATCTGCCCTTCTCGGCCTCTCAAAGTAGTTGTATTTTATTTTGGATAATACTCTGCTTTTAAAAAATGTATGCAATTATATTTTACATAAAAGCACACTAGAAATATGATCAAACTCCAATGAACAAAAGTGAACGCTGTTTCCCAGACTCATGTCAGCTTACAATGATGAAGAGTTCATTCATTTTCTAGGGTACAACACTTTCTCCTGAGTTGACTTAAACTACTAGATCATTCTTCTCTATGTTGAGTCAAAGTCATTTCAGTAACTTCAGCCTGTTGCCCCGTGTTCTGTTTTGTAGACAGATACACAAAATAAACCAAATTATTCTTCTACACATGCACTCGTATGTTCATTGCTGCATGGTTTACAATAGCAAATATTTGAATAGATGTCAAATTTTGTCACATGCTTTTTCTGTCTATTGAGATAATCATGTGCTTTTTTCTTTCATTTTGTTAATGTGGTGTATCACATTGATTTATTTGTGCATATTGAATCGTCCCTGCATCCAAGGTATAAATCCTCCTTGGCCATGATGTATAATCCTTTTAATATACTATTTGATTTGGTTTGCTAGTGTTTTATTGAGGATTTTTGCATCTATGTTCATCAGTAAGTTTTCTTGTGGTGTCTTTGCCTGCCTTTAGTATCAGTGATGCTAGTCTGATAAAATGAGTTTGAAAGTGTTCCTTTTATTTTTATAAAAAGTTGAAGAAGAATCAGTATTAATTATTTAATGTTTGGGAGAATTCACTCATGAAGCCATGTGATCCTATTCTTGTTTTTGTTGGAAGGTTTTTGTTTCCTAATTTACTCTCCTTATTTGCTATTGGTCTGTTCAGACTTTCTATTTCTTGATTCAGTTTTGTTAGAATGAACGTTTCTAGAAATTTATCCTTTTCTTCTAGATTATCCAGTTTGTTGGCATATAATTTTTCATAATAGTCCCTTATGTTCCTTTTCTATTTCTGAGGCATCTGTTGTAATGTCTCCTCTTTCATTTCTGATTCTATTCATGGGTCTTGTCTTTCTTAGTCTAACTAAGGGATTGTTGATTTTGTCTATTTCTACAAAAAAAAAAAATCTTAGTTTGCAGATTTTTTTTTCTGTTTTCTATTTTATTTATTTCTGCACTAATTTTTGTTATTTTCTTTCTTCCACTATCTTAAGGCTCAGTTTGTTCTTTCTTTTCTAGGTCACTGAAGTATAAAGTTAAGCTTTTTATTTGAGATCTTTCTTCTGTTTTAATGGAAGCATTTAATGCTATAAATTTCCATCTTAGTACTATTTATGCTGCACTGCATAAGTTTTGGCATATTGTGTTTCATTTTTGTTCCTCTCAAGATATGTTTCAAATTCTTTTTTTATTTTCTCTTTGATTCAATGATTGTTCAATAATGTGTTCTTTTCTTGTCACATATTTATGAATCTTTTTATTTTCTTAGTGTCATTGATTTCTGGTTTCATTTCATTGTGGTTGAAAATAACACTTGGAATGATTTAAGTCTTCTTGAATTTGTTAAGACTTGTTTTGTGACCTAACGTGATTTACCTTGGAGAATATTTCTTCTGTGCTTGAGAAGAATGCATATTCTTCTGCTGTTGGCTGGAAAATTCCACCTGTATACATATGATGTGTTTGTGTGTGTCTGTGTATGCACATATATAACATATATACATATATATATATATATATACACCATATATACATATATTTTTATATATACACCCTATGGTATATATACACCATACATATACATATACCATATATGTACCATCTATATATACCATATATATGGTGTGTGTGTGTGTATATATATATATATACATATATATAAAACATCTATATTGCATCTATATTGTATCGTGTATATATCTGTTTTCATATTCTTGGAGCCACAGTTACATATGCATATACATAAAGTATATGTGTATATATGGTATACATATATGGCATGTATATTTGGTATATAAACCATATACATATATTTACACATATAATATGTACATGGTATACATGTGTATATATAGAGAGATTATGTGTGCATTAATATATAGTGTATATATACATATATGGTGTACATATATATGGTGTGTGTATATATATATGGTGTATATATACATATATGATTTATATATATGGTGTGCATATATGGTGCATCTATATACACATATATTGTGTACACATATATGGTGTGTATCTATGGTGTCTGTGTACATATATGCATAGGGAGTCTATATGTATATACATATATACATCAAATATGTATCCATATGGCATGGTGTATATGGTATATATGTATATATGGCATGTTGGTATCTCATATATATACACATGATGCCATATATGTATATACATACACATATATGATGTTTAATGTATGTGTGTATATATGAGATACTGTGTACCCCATATATACATGTATACCATATACTTTATATATATACAATGTGTGTCTTGGTATGTGTGTGTATATATGTATATATAACTTAAGAGAAAAGATTGGGTAAATGTGGTAAAATGTAAAATGTTAACAATTGGGAAATCTGAATAAAGGGATTTTGAAAATTTTTTCTACTGTTCTGTTAGCTTTTGTAAGTTTGAATTTTTTAATAATTTTAAAATGTACCCATGGATAAAGTGAAAAATAAACATGAAGTGACAATGAAACTGCAACTCACAAACACCATTAACAATGCATTATTGACACAATCATCAATGTCACAGGAGTACCAGTGGCTCATCATGCTCTGTAACTGAGATGGGATAGATGGTCATTTGCATGCAATTCTTGGAGTCACAGCTAAAATTCTACTCCATTCTCTTACATTCAGGGAAACAAATAAGGATGCAAATAGACAAGATCGATTAAAGCAAAGTCAGCCTAATTCATAAAAGAAACAATGCACTTGTAAACTTTGGCATTTCAACTAATACTAGTATCAAATTGTGCCATGATAGACAAGCATGTTAACCATTGTACAGTCAAGAACTGCTGAGTTAGATTAAATGATTCCCTACCATTTGAATCGTAAGACTTCTTGTACTTCAAATTTTTTCACAGAATAGTCCATTATAGTAATTCCATGGATTTTCATTGAATCTGTAGATGAGGTTTGACCACATATGGATTCTTATAAACTTTGTTTTTTAGACTATACAACACCCTTGGGATTCATATCTCCCATACCAGGAATTAACACACAAGGATAAAAACTTCTTTATGATTAATTTTGCACTCACTCCTTGACCTAACCTACTTGGAGTTATCCAGACTCATCATGCTGTTTGAGACAGTCATCACTTTACTCGTTTCTTCCCTAAGTCAGGAGAACTTATCTCTCCTCTTCCTGCTTGCTTTTTCATTCTGTCATACTTAGGATTGTTAGATGCCAAATCTCTGATCAACACAAGACAAAATAAAAATTTTTGGAAGGCTATAGGATGGTTCCCAGGATTGAATGAATATCGGAAGAACCAGGCTCAGAAGAGGTAGGAGCCAGGTCAACTCCAGAGGGCCTTTTGGAAAAAACTGGAACATGAGTACTGCCACCATGAGAAGTGGACTCATGGGGATGAGTCCACTTCTATCAGACTCTTTTCATCTGTGCCTCATTCTGTTCAAGCTCCTAAATCCAGGGGATGGAAAGTGTGATTGGCCTAGGACATGTGTGCCCACTCATTGGCTGAGGAGGGCAGGGCCCTTTGATTAAGAATGCCATCTAGCTGACACAATGTGAAAGAAGTAATGCCTTAAAAGAAAACAAAGAAGAACAGATTCTGGGCAGCAAGAAAACTAACAAAACTTACCTCCAAAATTTTTAAGACTTAATTCAAACAATATCTTTATCAGGTAAAATAAAAGCATATCAAACTAAAAATGTACTCACTCATCCCCAAAATGAAGAATATACCAATGTAATATAGCATGATTTTTTATTGACTTCTGTCCTCCACCCAGCTCCTATTCTAATATTGGACCAAACAAAAATTCTTATCTTCTTGAGTGGGGAAAGGGGAAAGGTCAAGTTAAAGAATGACTGACTGCCTTATAATCATTTGGGACTTCCTTAAGTCAGCTTATAGGACGTATTTTGTTGTAATTATTGGTGTATTCACCACACGACAAATAATTTAGAATATTTTATTTCACATTGACTGAAAGACCAACTGTTTTAGTTCATTTTTGCTACTCTAACAAAATATCCAAGACCAGATAACTTATGAGCAGAAATACATTGGCTCACAGCTTTGGAGACTGTAAATTCCAAGATTTAGGGGGTGGCACATGGTAAGGGCCTTTTTGCTGCATCATCCTATGGCAGGAAGCAGAATGGCAAGAGAGAACAAGAGGAGGATGAACTCATCCTGTCATTATAGTTCCATGCCCATCCATGAGGGTGGAATCCTCATGACTTAATCACCCCTTAAAGGACCCCCATCTTAATACTGTTACAATAGCAAGTATCTTTCAATAGGTGTTTGGGAGGGGACAAACATTCAAACCACAGCAGCAAGTAATAAACACTGTTTTTTCACCAACCTCATAGTAACATAATATTTTTTAAAGTTTTGGGTTCCATTTTTTTGTGTTATGGTGCTTTAATGTGTGTGTGTGTGTGTGTGTGCGTGCACGTATGTATATATGCATATAGAGATTCACACATGCATACACAGATATATATGTACATGCATACATACACAGAAATATATATAGACGCATGCATGTGCACATATATATGGGCACACATACATATATATGTGTATAAATGAGTGTTTATTATATATCTGAATATATATAGAGATGCATGCATATTTATCTATCTATCTATGTCTATCTATCTCTCTATGTATCATCTCTACAAAATAGCAAGGAAGGGAATACAGGTCAAAGCCACACATGTTCTCTTACTTTGAACCATCAGTTCAATCATTGGGGTTCTCTGTCCAGTTCATTAATGCAGATTTTCATTATTTAGGGATTTGAACCCTTGGTGGATCTGCCTATGAGGGATTGTAACAGTCTTCTGTTACGATTCCATGCAAAGTCTACTGTTTCCATACTTCCTTCTCTCTATTCTCACTGTATAACAGCAACTCTATTTTGCCTTGCTACTCAAGTTCAACCAGCCCACCTGAAATACAACTTCTTTTTGTGTGATTGACTCATGGCATAAAAAACCAGAAAGGCCAAGGGGCACTGGCAGCCTCCAATTTAAGGCAATAATTATTATTATTATTATTATTATTTATTTTTTTTTTTTTTTGAGACGGAGTTTCACTCTTGTTACCCAGGCTGGAGTGCAATGGCGCGATCTCGGCTCACCGCAACCTCCGCCTCCTGGGCTCAGGCAATTCTCCTGCCTCAGCCTCCTAAGTAGCTGGGATTACAGGCACACGCCACCATGCCCAGCTAATTTTTTGCACCTTTAGTAGAGACGGGTTTTCACCATGTTGACCAGGATGGTCTCGATCTCTCGACCTCGTGATCCACCCGCCTCGGCCTCCCAAAGTGCTGGGATTACAGGCTTGAGCCACCGCGCCCGGCTTAAGGCAATAATTATTATGTCTCTGGGTAGAAATAGAACCCATAGTCATAAGGAAAAGCAACACAAATACTTTTAGGAAGTCATTAGATATAATAATGCAAAACACCACTCCCTTCCAGCTGTTGGTTCCCAAATGTCCACTTTTACTTATGAAGGGTACTAGCAGGAAAACATTATATTATATATCAATCTCTAATTTATAGCAACATCTAGAAGAATAAGCCAGCTTTATAGGGTGCTGGCATCAACCAAAAACAATAGTCTTCAATATTACATTCCTTCACTCTAGAAGAGTAGCTGCTCCTGGGTGTTGAGGCAGACAGTGGTACCAGTAATTTCTATGAGCATCATCCCATTGCCTGTTATTCTGCTATGATGCATTCTTTGGCCAAAATTGCATAGATCACCATTACACTGCATTTGGCATTGGTATACCCAGAGCTGGTGCCAGCAGAGGCATGATGGGTGGGGAAAACAAATCCAAATCTTCTTATCAACACTATGATATAGATATTCCTATTATTTCCACTTTACATATGAGGCAATTAAGACATAAATTAAATAAAACATGCCCAAAGTCACACAGTAAGTGGTAGGGACAGGATTCACATCCCTGTCTGGGTCCAGTGGATGATCTTAACCACTGGGCCTCTTTGGAGGAATTATGTGACTCAACCAATGCGATAACCAAGACACTGGTACTCTAATTACTGCTTTATGGCTGTGTAGTCTCTGCTATACTATCTGCCTGCTTCGTGGTTACAGGAAAAACACCAAGGATTTATAATCCCTAGGAGAGAAAGGGTAAACATTCTTTACACTACCATCGAAAGTGCTAAACATATCATGTTGTTTATCTTACAAAGATGAAATGTGAAACCTCATTAATTTTTAAGTAGCATAGATTTAGTAACATAGGTTTTCACCAAATAGAAGTAAACTGAAATCATCGTCAGCCTCCTATGTAAAACCCTTAAGCAATTTCCCACTCACTCTAAAATACTGTCCAAATTCCTTAGCCAGGTGATCTTCATGAACTGACCCCTGCAGACATCACCACCCGTACGCCACCACTCCAGTCTTACTGCTCCTGCTGCATCCTCACTACAGGTTCCAAATACATTGAAACACAAACAAATTCTTCCATTTACCTGGGCATTTGTGTAAGATGAACCCTCTTCTCAGAAGGTTCTTCTACTTCTGGTTTAGGCCTCTGCTCTGGCCCCACACAGTTGTATTAACCATGTTTTTTAATTTTGTGTATTTTGACCCTTTAACATTTCAGGCCCTGCTGTCTCCCCAGAGGGACTGCCCTTTCGCAGGTTAGCTAATTCTTAGAGAGAGCGAACAACTAGCCTGGGAGCATGCCTTTGATATGCAAACTAACCAATCCAAAGCCTCAACCGCCTTCTTTATCAGGTCTCCTCTACCTGCCCTAATCACCCCAGGGTCAGGTGCCAGACAACTAGGAACAGTCCTTATGCCAGAGACTGTGACAATTATTCAAACCAGCCAATCCTAAATCTGCTCACTCTGCCCAGTCTAGTCACAAGAAAGGCTGTTGCCCACATTGCCCCTTCCATCCTCCCCACCCCTACCTCCTGACTTGACCGACCCTGGTGCTTCCCCACCCGGCCTCTCATAGCATGGTGCACCCTCTCCTCTTGAAGTTTTTGAGTGTAACTATGTTTCTATCCATTCATTTCCTAATCTGTTGGCCTTATCATATCTAAATAATAGCAAAAACTTTATTTTGAGATACAGTGAGTTGACCGCTTCTGCTTTTTTGCTACCACTGTACCGTGAAGATACTGCTATTGTACTTTCACATGCCACACTGCAATTCTTTATGGAACTGTCTCTGCTTGATAGTCTGTGAGCTTTCTGAGAAACACGTCCCTGTTTGTACTATCAGCACTTTGCCTGCTGCCAGTCACAGTGCAGGCTCTCAATAAATGCTTAATAGGTTAATTAATTAATTAATTATTCCTAAAATCCACGGCATGTCAAGTCACTTCTATTCGAATCTCATCACTTTTCAGCTGCCCTGTCCAGGTAACGGCGCTTGTAAATCCAGGCACCAAATTTCTGCATGAAAACTTAGAATTCAACTCATTGGTACATATAACTAGTTAATGTAAGTATGAAACAACTTCAACAGTGGTAGCAAATGTCCAAGTCGGAAATAAGCTTTACAACGTCAAAATATTATTATTAGGTACAAATAATGTGTGTGAGAGAAGTTCTGAGCAAAGGTACAGAATGGAGCTTTATTGCCTCAATATTAAACTCTTCATCCCAACCCCATGAATCTGAGGGTTCATAAATTCTATTTGATGATAACTTACAAAAGGAAGACATGACCTCCATATATTTAAGCCCTAGATGTATAACAATACATAAATTGTAAAGGATTTCACAGTATTTCATTTCAGCTACCATGTTGCTAAAGAGGGAAAATCACATGTAACTGAGGGCCTACTATGTGCCAGGATCTGTGCCAGGTGTTAAATGAGTTATGGAGGTTAAGCTTCATGATAATCTAGCAAATACAGCACTGTAGCAGACCTCTTCCTTCAAAGACAGCATGTTAAATGAGATCCTATCCTTCCACCTGACTTGAAAAGATAAATAAATTCCCATGGGAAGTTAGTCCCGGTTGGAAGGCAGTGGGAGGGCGGGACTGAAAATAGAGAATGAAACAATGCATGCTTCCACTGTAAGAGAAAATAGTAACACCACAGAACATATAAGAATACGTGGAAAAAGATACCAGTATCTGGGTTGAGACAGTGCAACAAAGAAGTAGTCATCCAAACTGCACACAGGAGGAAATAAGTAGGCAGGGTGGGTGGTGGGGGGACTTGCAAGTGCCAAAGTGACATAGAGAAAGGCGGTGTAAGGGTGTATAACTGGGTTTCTGCTTTGATATCTTCAGCCCACTGTAGAATTGTGTCTCATTCATTATTTGTGTTCAATGTTTGTTGAATGAATGAGTGAATGAATGAACCAATGAATTAACATTTTTTAAACAGTTTAAGTTGTCACTTAAGTACAACTTTTAATGCAAAACCATCTGGTTGTGTCACTGACATACTTACGTGTGGATCTGATAAGAATGGGCCCCCACAGAAACTGCTGTCATGGCTCTCATCTGCCATCTTAAGAGATACAGCTGTCTGTTTCTTGAACAAAAGGAGACATAGTTACCTCTGAAGTATCCATAAGACACTACAAACAGAACGTATTGCATAGGGATTCATCAGCTTGTCTTTATTTCTTTTTGTTAATGTTTACGTTTCTCTCCCAGCGTTAGGAAGGCCTGCTGTTTCCAAGCTATGCTTGTTTTCCAAGGAAGTGCCTTGGTGGCCGTCTCACAGTGGGAGAAAGAGATCTGGGCTTCCTAATCCAATGTTAACCACAGCAACTTTGATTTAAATTCATACCATGGGCCTCCAGTTCAGAGTTTTACAATAAAAATTAATAAGCTTTTTTAAGTTAATTATGTGCCTAAGTCCAAATTCTGACACTACCACTTAGTAACTGTGTGACCTCGGCTTTAGTAACCATGTGACCTTGGGCAAGATACTGATCTGTGCCTCAGTTTCCTTGTCTGTAAATGGGGAATAGTAACAATACCTACCTGAAATAACTGTTATGAAAAATAGAAAATGCTATACTGTATACATACTAGGTACTCTTCTCATTGTCACGTTTAATCCTTAAAATCATCCCTCTGAGGAAATATTGCCATCTCCCTCGCATAGATGAGACAACTGGAGTTTGGAGAGATTTAGTGTCTTACTCAAGGTCACAGTCTAGGAGCGGCAGGGCTGGGGCGGAAACACAGACCTTGTCCGTCATCAGCAGAGCCTGTGCCCTTCACCTTACACAGGGGTAAGGTGGAGGCTCCACAGATAAAAAGACATTTGAAAATTACAAATTTAGATCTTTTGATGAGGAGGCGAGGTTCAAATTGACTTTTTAAAATAAATGTTGACTTTTTAAAGTTTAACATTTCAATGCTGCTTAAATAAAATCAGCTATTTTAAATGGCACATGCAACATTTCCAAACAAAAGTAGGAAGACACCAGAATGATATAAATTAATGTGTGAAAAGAGGCAGAAAAACACATGTAGATCAATCATGCCTTTTACATTAGCAGAAATATTGCAAGGCCACTCAAGAAGGCACGTTTAAATTCATTTTGAAAACTCGAACTGCTTTTCCTTCCTGCAGCTGCTGCTCCTTATGTTGCGTGCTCTACTAAAAGCACAAAAGAGCCTGCCTTCTTCGATGTGCGCCATCATCACCCATGACTCCCTGGTTTAGCCAGGAGCACAGGGAATTCACAGCACGGGTCTTCATTCAGCTTCAGATTGTTACACTGGGCCCTGCGGGAATGGTCCCTTATCTTTAATATTTGGAGGAAATGTCTGTTTTCTTTTAGGAGGAGTCACAGTATTTTGCCCCTATTTATCGTTCCCCATTTTACTTTGAGACACTATACATAATAAAATACAATCTCTATTTCCAATGTGAAAAGCAGCTCCCTTTTCTGACACGTCCTGGTCTTCCTTCACAGTTGTTGGCCTATCCTCAAATACGCCACATTTAATATGCTGGTGGGGTTTATGAATTCCCAGCAGAGATTAGGCATACTTTCGAGAAGAAGGTGGAAGATCTGAGTTCAAGCCCTGGCGCCACTAAACGGGTAACGCCACTAATCAGGCAACCTGGAATACACTGCTTAGCTCTCTCAGTCCCAAGCTTTTAAAAAAAAAAGTTAAAATGGTGATGATGATAATAATCATTCAATCGTTCCTTCACAATTACATTTTCTAAGCACCTACTTTTTGAGAGGCACTGGAAAACAAAGACGAGTAATAAAAAATTTCCAAATGCAACTGCTCACAATCTAGATCAGGAGACAGACATCTAAACAAATCAGTAATGAGACAAAGGAGAAGAGCTGTGACAAGAGGTATCTCTGTTTGGAGCAGCAGCTGTGGTGGGAGGAGGAACCGACCATTAATAACAGATACGCAGCCTTAGCCGGAAAACCACACATTTTTCTACTTCACAAGGTGATTGGGAAGCTCGAGTGACGTAATGAATTAGATTCCTTTGAGAACTTTACAGAGCCATTTCCATGTGCAGCAGATGCTGTGGATGCCCCGCCCTCACCCCGTGCCTGCACCACTGCAGTGCAAACTGGGGACTCTAAACTTCCAGCACCTGCATGTTTGCCTGAGGGGTTTTTCCAGCCTCCAGGGCCCGCCTGCTTTTCCAACTGTGCTGCCAAGGAATCAATGCCCACCACCCCATGCCCAGAGCAGTCCTCAACCAAATAAATACCACTACTCCCTCATCCCTCAGGTGCCGTAACCGAGGCCTGAGTTCCACACTGGCTGCCAGGATGTTCCCAGCAGGACTGAGCTCCAGTTGTCTACAGTAGTAACGTGCTTGATAATGCAGCATGTATTGGCCGCCTTCCCTTCCTGAGCAACCTCCCCACTCCCTCAATGGGGTTTCTTTCATCTGCCAAATATGACTGCACATGGATCCTATCCTAGGGTATGCTTCTGAGAGAACTCAAACTAAGACAAGATGTAAGCCATTTTTCCTTCTTATCCTGTACCATTTTGAAATGTGACCAGAATTATACACACCATTTTGCATGGAAAAAAAGCACTGCTTTGTGTTTATAAATCCCCTTCTGCAAAGTTAAGATTTAATGCACTTTAGCCATTGTAACATAATACCTGCCTAAGAATTCTTTGAATCCATCTCAAGCCAGCACTCTCTGGCTGAAGCCTGCACCTCTCACTTGAACATTCTCCTAGCCGCTCTCTGACTCCACTCTTGCCCCCAACAAATCTCTCCTTCTCACTATCTACAATGACATTCACCTAGAAAGCAATTCTGAGCAGACTACTCCCAGCCCAAGTGATACTTTCATGCAAATTTACATTGGCCCCTGTTACTTGCAACACTTTACCTTTATCTACTGGAAAACTGTTGTGACACTCTGATATCTGGTAAAGCAAAATGCTTAAGTGTCTTCTTTAAGCAAACTGACAAAATAAATACACAAATCTGCAACATGTATGATGGATGATGCCCACTTAGATGTACGTCCTCTGGCACTGCACAACTGTACAGAACCATCTTGGCTACGACAACTCCCTGCCTCATTCATGAAGTGCTTGTCTGTTCCCAGCACCTATCACAAGGTTCCGTGCCTTGTTTATGCTGTCCCCTCTGCCTGGAAACACTGACCTTCTCCTGGTCTGCTTCAGGTATCCTTTAAAACCAGCTGAGCGTCTCTCCTTTGCCAGAGATTATATCTGAACCACTCTCGCATGGCTACATATCCCTCTTCTGTGCCCCTTCCACTTCTTGGTTTGTAAGTCAACCTTGACACTTAGCACATTGGGTTAGAACTATCTGCTTACGTGGGCTTAATACCTAGGTGATGGTTTGATCTGTGCAGCAAACCACCATGGCACATGTTTATGTATGTGACAAACCTGCGCATCCTGCACATGTACCTGGAACTTAAAAGCTGAGTGACAACCAAAGAGAACTATCTGCATATGGGTTTGTCTTCCGCAGTGAGGGCCGTTTTACTCTTCCTCGGATCACATCCCCAGCATTTACAGGAGGGCAAAGTCTGGGGTCAGATCATTTTGGAAACAGTGGAGTGTGGAATGTGGAGTATGCTAGAGAAGGCTCTGCAGTGAGACAGAGCTAGTCAAATGTTGATCTGTCACATTCTAGCCATGTGACTTTGGGCAAATAGCCTCACCTCTCTACATCTCAGTTTCTTTGTTGGTAAGATAGAGATGATGCCATTACTTGCCTCAGACAGTGATGGTGACGCCATTACCTGCCTCAGACAGTGATGGTGAGGGTCAAGTAAGCTGCTGCCTATAATGAGCACAGTGCCTGACGGCAGGCACACAATGCATATTAACTTTTGCTTTTTATAATAAGCTCAATGAACATTTGAAGGATGAACGTGCCTCCCGTTATACCAAACAGGCAGCCTCCTATGAAAAACCTACATTAGATGGACCCATCTGTATATCCAAAAGGGTGATGAACACTTTACATACATTAGTATATTTTGTCTATACAATAGCTTTGCTAGAAAGGTCCTGTTACAAATGAGGACACTGAGAACAACAACCACAAAAAATCAGTGGCTTTTCTTGGAGGCACAGGCGTTAAGTGTGAGAGGCTGGGCCAAACCTGGTCTGTGTGATAGAAGTTTGTGCTCTCAACCAAGTTATGGAAGCATAAAAGAGAGGCCTCACGATTCAACTGGAAGTTGAGGAAGTAAGGCATGCTGTGGAAGGGCACAGGCAGAAACGTGAGGAAAGAGCAGGTGGCGGGACTCCTTGAAAGACACCGTATGTGCAAAGACTGTTAATTCAAAGAACAGTTTTCATGGCTAGTTCCAAGGGTCCTTGTGTAGAAATTAGGAGGTGAGATTAAAAGGGAATAGTGGGTACAAAGTCAGGAAGGATCCTGTGTGCTAAGCAAAGACTTGGAACTTTATCTTGAAAACTGTAGAAATATTTTGCAGGGCAAAGGACACTAGAAAGACTGACCACATCAAGGGCTGACAAGGATGTGGAATGAACTGGGACTCTCATTCGTTGCAGATGGGAATATAAAATGGTACAACCACTATAGAAAACTGTTCAATAGCCTTCTAAAGTCGACTAGACACCTATCATGTGATACAGCGCCTCCACTCTTAAGTTAATAGTTTTGCTCTTACGAGCCCCAAACTGGAAACAAACTAAACGTTCGTTAACAGAGGATGGATTTTTTTAAATATTGCTGCAGTCACACAATAAAATTGTACTCAACAATAAGAAGAAATAAGCTATTAATACACTCAACAACATGGATAAATCTCAAAAATATTATGCTAAGTAAAATAAGCCAGAATAAAAGGCATATGCTGTATGATGTCATCTATATTAAGTTACAGAACAGATAGATAACGCTCAAAACAATGTCTCCATGTTTGCCTTTTGGTTAGGGATAGTATGACTGCTAGGAAGTATGAAGGCATTCTCTGGAGTGGTGGAAATTATCTGTATCTTGACAATGACAGTAGTTAAAAAGTGTATAATTTTGAGATAGCATGGGGAGAAATACCAGATATAGGTGAAGGGGAGGAAGGCAGCAAATCATGCTGCCATGTGTCTAAAAAAAATTAATTTAAAAATTTAAAAATTTAAAGAAGTAAAAAATAAAAAAGTATATAATTTTGTCAAAACACATCAAACTGTACACTTAAATTTTGCACATTTTACTTATGTGTATATCTTAAAAAATAAAAGTAGCAAAAAAGAAAATGAGGAAATGCCTTTGGTTATACTATCTAAAGATTGGATTTTAAGTATACATACAGTATTCTTGTAAATCAGACCAATTTAGAGTTCAGTAGAATAACTTGGTTATGGGAACTCTCGCAAAGCTTCTACTCATTCTTTAGTCCTTGTTGCGTTGCTGTTAAGACTAGGTCTCATTCTGTCGCCCAGGCTGGAGTGTAGTTGCCTGATTTCAGCTCACTGCAGATCTGATCACCCAGAGCACAGGTGATCCTTTCACCTCAGCCTCCCTAGTAGCTGGGACTACAGGTGCAGGCCACCATGCCTGGCTAAGTTTTGTATTTCTTATAGAGATGGGATTTCTCCTTGTTGCCCAGGCTCATCTTGAACTCCTTAGCTCAAGTGATCCACCTGCTTTAGCCTCCCAAAGTGCTGTATGTAATTACACGTGTGAGCCACCATGCCTGGCTTATTCACACATTCTTTAACAAAAATGTATTTGTTTCAGCAAATGCTTATTTAGCCCAATGCTACCACTTATTATCTGGGTGACTTTGAACAAATGACTCTTTGATTTTCAGTTCACTCATTTGTGAAATGGGGATAGTAATAGTAACTACCCCATGAGGTTGTTATAGGGACTAAATAAGTTAACATATAGAAAGTTCTTAGTATAGTGCTGGTGCACAGTAAGGGCTAGCTAAATGTTAGTGATTAATATTATTACCCTCAGTTATATGCCAGGCTTGGTAGATATAAACAGTAATAAGACACAGAAAGTTTACAGTGTAGAAGAGAGGATGAACCACAAACATGTAAATAGATATGATTAAATATGCTCGGTGTCATAATAAAATTTGAAAAGTCCTTTGAGAACATAAATGACTAACTGTTGGCATGGCAAAATCCATTAAAAGTGAAAACCATGAGCCACCTAAATCAAATCAAGTTCTGATAGTCATTTACTGTTTCTCAGTACTGTGCTTACTAAGATTCCTCCTTTTCCTGGCAACTGAAATTTGCAACTCTCAAGGCTCAGGCTTGTGATCTCTTCTCTTCTGCGGCTCATTCGTAGGTGATCTCATCCACTCCGACTTCTGATGCTCAGTTCACGTCTCTAAGTCCACCATCATGCTGAACTGCAGCTGCCTGTGACCTCTCACACTGATGGTGTCTACAACCAAAGTCTCCATCCGCAGCCCCCTAAACCTGCTTCTCGCACAGCGTTCCCCACATTGGAAATAGCAGCTCCAGTCTCCAGCTGCCCAGTCCAAAAGCTTCACAATTGTCCTTGCCACCTCTCTGCTTCTATTACAGTATCTCATACCCAGTAATCCGCAAATCTTGAATTCAGTCACTTGTAAGAGTCCTATGACCTCCTTTCATGTAGACCATTGCAATAGCCTAACTGGTCTCCCTGTTTCCACTCTCCCTTCCCCAAAAGCTGTTCTCAGCACAGCAGTCAGGTGATCTTTCCAAGGCATTACAGATCCAGAATCTTCACCTGCCTTAAATGCTCCAATGGGTTTCCTTTACAATGTTTCATGACCGATGAGGTCCTAGGTAATCTGGCTCCAGACTGCCTCTCTGCCGCCCTCCTCTGCCACTCTCTGGTTCCATTCATTCCAGCCTCACTGGCCCCGTTGTTATCTCTTCAACGTGCCAAGCAAGCTCTCTCTTAACTCATGGTCTTTGCACATGATGTTCCCTTTGCATGGAATGACCTTCCTCCAGACAGCCTCATGGCTCACTACCTCACTTCACTCATTTATCTGCTACATTGTTGCCATCCTAGCTAAAACAACACCCACACTTCAATCTCTGACTGCTTCCTCTGCTTTTCTTCCTAGCATCTGACATTCTTTTTTTTCTTGACACGGGTCTTGCTCTGATAGCCAGGCTGGAGTGCAGTGGCACAATCATGTCTGACTTCAACCTTGACCTCCTAGGCTCAAGCAACCCTCTCACCTCAACCTCCCAAGGAGCTGGGACTACAGGCATGTACCACCCTGCTGAGCTAATGTTTGTATTTTTTTTGTAGAAACAGGGTTCTTGCCATGTTGCCCAGGCTGGTCTTGAACTCCTGGGCTTGAACAATCCTCCCACCTTGGCTTCCCAAAGTGTTGGGATTATAGGCATGAACCACCATTCCTGGCCCTATTGTATTAGTTTATCATCCTTGCTTAAATAGAAACCTGATGAGGCAGTGTCTGTGTGTCTTATTCATATCTCCACAGCCTAGAATAATACCTGGCACACAGTAGATGCTCAACTGAAATTTGTTGAATGAATGAATGAGTTACTATTACCTTAGTTTATGCAGAGCTTCACAGTTTACAAAGCAGTCACATACACAATATCTTAATAAGCCCTCTAACGATTTGTGGCATGGGCTTTATTATATCTATTTTATAGATATGTTGACAGTCTGCTGAATACATTTTAAGTCCCTTGCTCAAGGTCATGTAGCAATTAGAAGTAAAAGTCAAGCTCTGGTGTTTTGCCTTCAAGTTCAGTTTATTAATCCTAACTATAAAATACTATTAACAAGATATTAGTGTTCCTCAAGATATTTCATTTGTAGTATCTCGTTTAATCTTCACAACAATGTGTTGAGGTGGGTTCTATTTTGCAGATGTGAAAACTAAATCCCTACTAAGTAACATACCCTAGGTCACAGAGCTGAAAATGGTAAAATCAGAATCTGGGTCTTGATAGCCTGGTTCCAGAGGGTCCTTCTGAACAGATGGACCTGCTAGGCTTAACCTGTATAATGAAGAGAGTGAAGGGAACTGAAAACACAAATGGACAAACATCAAATTTGTTCCTTGGGGAGCTTCGGCCATTATTCAAATTTTTGCTCTTATTACATGTAGTGAAACTATCTTCTTTTTCTTTGAGATCATAATCTGGAAAGCAATTGTATCTCAAATGCAGTTCATTATGTTGTTTTCTGGTTTTTATCCATCTTTGAAATGTTTGAAACATTTGTTTCTAAATTGAGAAATCACTTAGGAATTTTAGGAATCGTGGGCAGAGCTCATGGATTTCCAGCAGTCTGATTTTTTCCTCCTTTGGTAGCTTCATGCTGCCTTCCATGGTGTGAGCATAGGCTGGTGTTCCCTCTTAGCACAGACTCCACCTGCTCTCTCATCGCCCTATGTCATGCCTTGTTTCATCAATTCTCACCTTCATTTTATCACATAACCTACATTGTGGAACACTCAATTTCTTTTCCTTTCTTTTTTTTCCCCTTTTTCAAAAGGAAGAAGCTATTTGATTGGATGTGATGGCACCAGAGGCAGAAATGTGGCAAAATTTTAAATGGTGAGAAATCCATCTCAGCTACCTGGATTTTGAGAAGCAAATTATGATTTCTCAACTCACTTTGTATTGAACTGTGCAAGTTAGAGGAACAAAAAAGTTTCATTGACTTGTCTACTTGTCCACTCGTCTCCAAGTCAGTCAGGTGTTTGTGAATGCTGCCTATTTTCTACCCTGTCTAGCTATTCAAATGATTAACTTAAAGTTGTACATAAAGGTACATAAACATAGCTAGATGCCCTTGAAATAACAAAGCCCTCAGATCATACATAAGCAGGCATCTAGAAGTTGAAAAACAAATCAAGTATGTTGATTGTTCCTAAAGGTTGTAACAGAAAGATTCTAAGCACTTATCTGGTAACAGACTGTGAGGATAGCATGTGGTCTATTGATCCAGGCATCCCCAATGCCTGGCACATAATAGGTGCTCAACAGAGTAAGTGCTTAACATAGGAAATGCTTGATAAATTTGTGTTGAATCTATAGTACTCTGTCTTTTATTGCCTATTCATGAACTTGTCTCAGCACACATGCCCCCCTCCCTCAACACACACACATATTAGGTTGTGAGCTCTTACAGGAGAAGGTCTGTCTTATTCACCACTGTATTCTCTAATACAGAACCACCAAATAGAGGCGATCATTAATTCTTATCGAATCGAAGTAAATTCTGTGGCTTGTTTTCTTTATCTCGCTTCCCTCACCATATCTTGTCCATTTGGTTCTCAAACCAGAATGTCTAAAACAGCTGCATTAATCTAATCAAATATGTAAAAGCCAAAACCTTGAAATCTTTCAAATCAAGTTCTGAATTGCATTTTCAAATTTATCCTGGCCATTGCATAAGTAGATTTAGCAACTAGCTAACTGCTATCCCAGGAGTGGGGGAAAAGCCCATAAGCTTAATGAAATTGGTCAGACGTACAGTGTAACAGATGTCCAACATACCGCCATGAACTTAAATCATCAATATGATGCTTCTGTTTGGCATGGCAAAATATGATAGAACTGTTTTATCAGTCACTGGGCAACTTGCTAGATGGAGGGGAATAATCCTGAAAAATGCAGGAGCTGCTTCTAATAGCATCTTAAAGGATCCCTGGAGAAACTCACATAATCTGCTTGCAATGATTCATCAAGTCGGTCCTTTGTTTCATTAATTTGAGTGTCAAGTGCAACCATACAATAAAGAATTGCCAAGACCTGATAAGATTCTCCTCTGGCTGCCGCTTTTCCTGCCCTAACAACTGGTACTATTCATGCCTAAAGCACAAACTGAATAAATAGCTTCAAGGCTGGCAATGTTGGACAGTGCTTAGTATTTTGCTTTTCTTTGAAAGGCTAAATCATGTGCTTTCTTGCCCTCTCCCAAACACGTTGGGCTGACATTCATTATTGCACCAATAATTTTAACTTTCTTAATACTAAGTATGGAAAGATGCCTCATAAGATAAAAATAGTTCATGTTGTATCATCAGTCCAGCAATAGATTAGGGAAGATTAAAAATGGATTGTAATGCCTTTTTTGGCCTTGAGAAAGCTCTTATTGCACCCATGGTTCAGTTGGCCTGCTGATCATTTCCATCTTAATGTATTCTTTAACATTACACTGCTACAGGTGAGGTATTAAGTAATACATTAAGACAACTATTTTCACTAAGCAATTTCATGAGAAATATGTTTTTAGCTAAATTAGACATTTAACAAATGTCATTTGTAATTCAACGCAGCGGAGAGAGCATCCTTAAAACATGCTATCCATGTGAATTTCCCAACATAAAACGATAATTATGTTTTCCTAATTTTAATTGAAGTTCTGCATGTGAAATTATGTGCCGTCAGCACAGAAGACCAACGGAAAGCACTGAAGACCTTAGGATTATGAAATAAGCCATAAGCAGTTTTATCTCTAGCAGGCAGAAATTCTTCATCCAAATTAGGAAGAATCTACAGGTCAAGTTAATCACGTAGCTGTGACGTGCTGAATGTTTTTAAAACTTTAAGATCATTTAGATGAACACAGGGAAACTCGAAGGTCAGGTAGAAATATAGTTGTATTATTTAATACAAATAATGAATGAAATAATTGAGATGAAATATTGTGATCTAAAGATTGCTTGAGAGTAACTGGATCTGAAAAAGTAAAATTCAGAGGGAAGAGAAAATTAGAAAGTGAACAATCGAAAAACAAAATAATAAATAATTTTTTAAGAAAAATAATTTCGTGCTAGATTTCTCTATGCTATGAACATAAATGCAAACGCTATAACTAGAGTTATTGACATTTGGGTGGTTGACTTGTTTCCATCAACATCACAAAACAGAACATTTAGTTTGCAAATTTTGAAATGGCTATCGCGTTCAGAATCCAATCAGGTTCTCCTTTATTACTTGATGACTTCTTTAAAGATATATAAGCCCGCGGACCGAGAAGTGGGTGTACTGGCTCTGTTAACTCTCTCTCCCCAGAAATTTCACTACTGAAAAGATTATTATTTGGGGGCGGGGAGGGGGATGCAGAGGTCTTTAGGACCCAGCAGGCGGCGGCAGGCGGCAGTTGTGTAGATCACTGAGAGACTACGAGGGTCCGGTTCAGTTTTAATTCTGTCTCTAATCTCTGCCACAGCGGCTCTTCCCGGGTCCCGTGGCTCCCGCGAGCGATCTGCCGCGGCAGGCTGCCGGGCGAAAATCAGAGCCGCCTCCGCCCCATCACCCATCATGGAAACCCTCCAGGAAAAAGTGGCCCCGGACGCGCGAGCCTGAGGATTCTGCACAAAAGAGGTGCCCAAAATGAAGACCCTGATGGTGAGTCAGTTGTGGCAACTCCACTGGGCAAAGAGGGGGATCCCCGGGCTCAGGGTCCGTGGGACGCACCGGGGAGACTCCAGGACGCCTAATCCTGGGCCGCGAGGTCGCCTGTTACAAAGGGACAACTTTCTACCCGCTCCGCGTTCCCTCCCGATTCTCCAGCTCTGCCTTGCTCGGAATCCCAGAGCCAGGATGGAACTCGGGTTGCCTCCCCTCCTAGATCTCCGGCGAGAGGTCTGAGGGGATGGCGGAGAGCTGCAGGAGCGGTGGAGGAGTGGGCAGATTGCTCCAGGGACCGAGGTGCCCAAAAGCAACAGCCTGCTAAAAACTAAGAGGGACGGAGAGGGGGGACCTTTGCAGACTTTCTTCGTTTTCTTGGATTTTCAAACTTGCGAGGATTAGCGAGGTAGAGCCCCAGGGCCCCAGGAAAGGAAGGGTGTAAGGACTCAAGATTCCAGTAGCTTGGCTGGAGCAGACCGACCCTTCCCCAGAGTGCAAACCCACCACTGCCCTCCGCCCCGGCGCGCTCCCTCCCGCACCCGGGGACAGTGCACCACCTGCCCTCTACCGAGAGATCTGGGAGGCGGCGGCCGAGAGCAGCGACGCGCCCCGAGCATCCCTTGTGGTGTGCGAGGGGACAGTGCCTTCTCGTTCCCAGCTGCGTGCGGCTGGGCTGGGGCCCAGGCACCCCCTCCCCGGGTCTCCCCGGCTAGTGTGACCACGACGCAGGTGTCCCTGCTGGGCGCGCTCCTCCAGTGTCTGCGCTCAGCCGCTCTCCTCTTCTCTCTCCCGCCCGCCCGCAGCGCCATGGTCTGGCAGTGTGTTTAGCGCTCACCACCATGTGCACCAGCTTGTTGCTCGTGTACAGCAGCCTCGGCGGCCAGAAGGAACGGCCCCCGCAGCAGCAGCAGCAACAGCAGCAGGCGTCGGCCACTGGCAGCTCGCAGCCGGCGGCGGAGAGCAGCCCCCAGCCGCGCCCCGGGTTTCCCGCGGGACCGCGGCCGCTGGACGGATACCTCGGCGTGGCGGACCACAAGGTGACAGCATGCCCGCCAGCCCGCTCGCCGCTCTGCCTGGGGATCCCGCACACCTGAGCCTTCTCCCTTTCCCGGGGCTGGGAGGCGCCGTGAGTAGGTGCCGTTCGGAGGCTGGAGGGGGAGTGGACCCGCTGGGGTAGGGTGGGCTAGTCCCAACTTGGTATGAATTCTTATTTGAAGAAAGACATAAAGTTTGGTAGAAAATAGGGGTGAGGTGAGTGGACCCCAAAGCTAATTTCCCAGCAGAAATCGACCTTGGAACTAGAACTCCCTAATCCCCAAAATTGCAGCTGCAGATGGAGGTCCGGTTCCCGAACCCCAACCCTCGGGTTTGAAAGCCGAGTCGCTCCCCGGTGGGAGGAAACTGGGGATGGCGCGGGTACCAGCCTGAGCGTTCCTCTGACCCGGAACCAGAGGGTGAGCACAGCCAGCCCGCGGCCACTGCTCGGGATCCGAGGTGCCCCTCTGATCTCTCCAGGGCATTGCTTTGGGCTGACTTCCCCCAGCCCTGGGGAGCGGTGCCCAGGTAGGCATGGAAGACTTGAGGCACAAACTCAGCTTCCATTGGTTTGAAACTCATCGTTGTGAGCCTGTCTTCCTCTGCCTTCCGGGAAGCTGCTGCATGGCTTGGCTAATAATTAATAAGATGATTTTTTTTAAAATTGAGCCTCCTTTCCCTGGAATCATAAATATCTGGTTTCAGTGTGCGAAGCCTCTGGGAGAATCCTAATCAAATTTGCTGATTCTGAAGATACTTTGATACAGTTTAAATGTATCCCTCATTATTTGAGGCTCATATGTTTTTCTTAAAACACAATTCCACTCTATCTGCTTTATAAAGCTAGAGAATTTCTTGAAGTCTCCCAATTATTCTTTTTATTTTACTAAATTTTATGGTTGTGAACTGAAGTAGTATTTAGTAGATGCTCCTTTCGTGTGAAAAGGTCGCTCTAAGCATACATGAAAAAATCAAACTTTTAAAAAGTGGCATACAGAATATTGCCACACACCTGTTTGATGCATAATGCTAAGGATTTGAAAGGTATAAAAGAATTTAAGGCAGGACCCAGCCATACGGATCTTTAAATACCTGAGGACAAAACAATATACCATGAAATGTGTGTAGATAGATAAACTGATAGATACAAATGTATAATAAATGCTAGATATAAACAGTACTGTAGGGTGCAGAAATGAGAAAGATGACTTCCCTGGAAGGATCCCTTCCCAGAAAGGTTATTTGAAAAAGTGGAATTGGCAATGGGAAGAATTCAGGGAATCAAAAAGGAGGAATCAGTTTCATCAGGAAGTGATTATTTATTTATTTATTTCTGGTAGAAGCAGGGGTTGAGGGGTGGGGGTGTTAGTAGA
The DNA here is from genome assembly GCF_048565385.1 of Saimiri boliviensis. NCBI lineage: Eukaryota > Metazoa > Chordata > Mammalia > Primates > Cebidae > Saimiri > Saimiri boliviensis. The sequence goes on from NC_133459.1 coordinate 74,723,698, forward strand.
CTTAAAATCCAAAAGCAGAGGGCTATCAATTTTACAATTACAGCTTTCATTTCCTCTCTTAGCTGTTGATTGATTACATGCTTTGTATCTGCATGCGCAAGCAACCAATAAGGGCTGGAGTTCTAGGAAAGTTTAGACATTAGCTTCTCACTGTGGATGGCCGTGGTGTTTATGCATAACTGGTGTATGATGGATATATTGAGCTCATGGATTTCCATGGCTATTGTTTGGTGGAAATGACTAACGCTTGTAAAGCTTTGATAAATGGCAGCATCCGAAGGTAAATTTGCTGAAAGTTTTGATCAGCTTTGGGAAGGTAGTTCCAATACTTTTCTTCCTGTGTTCTTCTGCTGGACAAACACCAGCTACGAATGCTGATAGCTTAATGTAGAGTATTATACCCTAATGCTTATGTTTAAAACAAGTTTTCTGAAACAAATGTATTTGATTTCAATTTTTGTTTATCAGAACCTTATTTTATTGAAACAAACAACAGTCCTTTTCAATTTGGGTGGAAAATGTTGATACTCTACGTGGGAAATTAAATGATATGTAGTAAAAGGGTGTCACAAGTTGTGAAGAGCTATATGAATGATATTGTGTGAAAGTCATTGGCATTCCTAGTAGAAGAAGGTCTTTGGAGATACTTATGAATATCAATGAAATTATTCCATGGAACACCAACATCTCACAAAATTCTATACCCAAAGGTTTTAAGGGAGTTCACAGCACCACAAGCAAAGGAACAAAAAGCATATCTTAAAAATCTATGTCTTCTGCTTAGGCATTATCACCAATTGTCCACTGAAGTAAATGTAAACTCCTCAAAATGCATTAACGGATTCTTTTTACTGGTACTATTTAGGTAGCTGGAAATTGGGCAGAGCTCCCTTACGGATGGCCATATGAAGGTGCATGTGTAAAACATTGTTTATATTCTCTCCAAAAGTTGCTGTTTAATTAGGTTTATTTGAGATCTTCCTATAGTCTTGCATAGGCAGAGATGCAAGTCATTTGTGAGAATATTGCTAGGAATTTGTTTCCAATTAACACAGAGGAGGATAAGAAAGGAAAGCTTTTCTCTTCTTATTATATTGCTAGATGATACTCAGATTGCATTTTTTTTTTTTTTACTCTCACATCAGGCCTCAGAAAAATGATGGGAGATGCTGGATGTGATGACCACCAAGCCATATGCTGCTGCATATTGAATCAGAATTCCAACAGCCTTTTTTATTTGCCATTGATTTACAGGGTCTGGAGAGAGTTACAGATACTATTTAGGAAAATGTTCACACCTCCTTAGCTGGAGGCCCCAAAGACTGATAAATATGTAGTGTTTATGTTCAGTTACATGATGTTATTAACATTACCATCTCCAAGATTAAATTCAACAGGTGGTCCTAATCCCCAGCACCTGAATTTCACAAATTACAGCCCGTCTGCAATGATAGTTTTGTCTCATATGGCTGTAGACTGAATTACTGTCGAGATTAAATCACTATGTGCTTTTGTTGAAAGATATGCTGCAAGTCAAGTCAGTGATGAGCAGCATGTGTTGAAGCTTAAAATATCACTTTTCATGGTCATATTCTCTACTTCCTCTTTTACAAACTATGTGAGCTGCAATTGTAATTTCAGTATCACTAAATGAAGACTACATGGAGTTTCTTGTCATAATGAAGGCATTTTCTGTTAGAGTCTCTCTTCTTTCCCAGTCCCTTTCCCCAGACCTCTTCCCACAAATGTTCCACCAACTCCTTTCCATCGTGTTACTGGTCTGTCTCTTGAGGTACTGTTATCTGTATTCTAACATTACTCTCTTGGTCCCAATTTTTGGAAGCCAATGATAACAAGATTGCTTAGGTACCAGTGAAGAAGCTGATTTTCATGGCTTTGGGAACCTTCCACATTTAGAACTGCAACATAATGTATAACCAAGCTAACACACACACATTAAATCAAGCAATCCTCAGAGGAAAGCTCCAAGTCTTATAACAGCTCCAAGTCTTACAGCAGAATGGAAGGGAACATGGAATGCAATTCAGTTTCCAGTCTGGATCTGGTCTGGGTAGATGAGGTCATTTGCCATATGGTAGACCCTGTGAAATGGAACTGTGAGCTAATTCCCATTTCCAGAGGACAGGCTCTTATCACAGAAGGCCCACTATCACCCAGGCTGCCCTTTACTGAAATGGCTTATGAAAGGGCAGTGATCAATAGGGTCTACAGCTCAGCAGCTATCTCCTGGCTTCAGAAGTAGCCCCCAGGGATGGATTTTACGCAAACCACTAGCATACTTGTTCTTGCTTCTTTTCTTTCCTAGGCACTTACTTATTCAGACAAATCAAAATTGCTCAGTGGTAATAGGACTGTTCCTATCAATTGGTAACTATCCAGTTGGAATGATAAGACAAATCAACGCAAACATTGAAAAATAATTCAAAACCAGAATTTGGATGCCTGCCATCTAACTTATTTTGTAATTATGGGGTAACTATTCCTCCTTTAGAAAAGTATATAAATTCTCCAATGCAAGTTTGACCCTATTTTATGACATTTGAGTTGTGAATGAATGACTCAAATGAATACTAAATCATTTGAATCTCAAGGAAATTCAAAGTGAGCTAATTTTCAAAGCTCAGGTATTATAAAACATGACCTGCCAGTGATGATGAAACCCTGTTACCACAAAGCATCAAACCCCCAAAATCAGAAAAAGATATTTCATGGGTGAGGAGTTGCAATAATGTGGTCACTTTTAACAGGATAAGGTGTTTTTTTTTTAGATATATAGCATTTATTAAAATACTTAATCTTCCTTAATTCTTCGATAGCAAGGAGAATTTTTCCACCTTCCCACAGGGGTAATTTCAAGATATCACTATCCTTTTGTCCATGGCAGATGAGTTTGACCTGGCTGCTCTCAAGTTCCAGATATGCTGGCTCTCCTGCTGATCTGTAAACACTCAATCTGCCTCAAGACCTTTGCACATGCTCTTCTCTCTTTCTGGAAAGCTCTTCCCCAAGGTTTTTTGCTTATTTGGTTCCTTCTGGTTATTCATTCATCACGTCACATATCATCTTCTTGTGGACCACATTCTTTAACTAGCCCCCTCCTCAGTCATTCTCTATTGGATTAGCCTGTTTTATTTTCCTTATAACACTTAACAATAACTGAAGTAATCTCAAAGTTTGTCTATTTCTGTTCTTCCCCCAACAGGAGTCTAAGTGCTGTGACAGCAATGTCTTTGTACATCTTGTTGACCAGTTTAATCCCAGAACCTAGAACAATATCTAAAATTTAATGGACACACAATAAGTATGTATTGAAAGAAAGAAGGAAGTGAAGGTAGAGGAGAGAAGGACAGATCTACTTCACCTGTGTCAAGTTTTTCTCTATAATAATCACCAGTGGAGTCCCAAGACCCTAGTATGTCTCATTTTTTTCTAAATCTGTTCTGCCTGCAAAAGTAATTCTAATAACAGGAAGGAAGAAGAGGAAATGATTTAAGAGGAAAGACAAAAGAATCTTTGGGAATGAGATTTAGGGATTCATGTTTAACAAGCTTCCTTTTTAAATATTGCACACATTAAACTTGGAGAAAACACTGTTTGAAATGTTTTTAATCATCACAACGTGTAGTTCTGTAGCTAATTCATTTCTAGGTTTTTGAACTAATCATAGCCTTTGATAAATACTCGTTGAAGGTCTAATAGTTCCAAAATCAGGCGTTCTAGAGGAAGAATACAGTACCTACCCTAAAGAACCCTTGATCTAATAGTTGCCGAGAAAAGACAAAGAAGCAAGAAAAGTTAAATAATAAGGCAAGTACTGAATAATAATTTGAAATCAGGAAGCAATAAATAAAGGCACTGACTCTAAAAAGAAGATAATTTCTGTGATCTTTCTCCATCTATAAAACAAGTTAAATCCCATTATTACTTTAGAAGTTTGTAAAGATTTCTAACTAATATTCCATTCTGTTAGCCTCATATCTGTTCATGTGTGTGTGCAGAATATCCAATGAATAATTAGTGAAAAAATTGGAAATCAAAGCAACTTCAAAGTGGATTGATTTTAAATTCAAAATATTGTCTCTTTATGATTTTCCTTTGGCATGACATAGCGTCTTCTGCACTCAGGAAGTTAAACCTTCTTAAATGTCTCCGTAACATATGGTGATCACTTTAACCAAGCTAAATCTCTTAACTCATTGTATTAGTCAGGATTCTCTAGAGAGATAGAACTAATAGGATAGATATAAATATACAAAGGGGAGTTGATTAAGTATTAACTTACAGGATCACAGGGTCCTACAATAGGCTGTCTGCAAGCCTGAGGAGCAAGGAGAGCCACTCTGAGTCCCAAAACTGAAGAACCTGGAGTTCAGTGTTTGAGGGCAGGAAGCATTCAGCATGGGAGAAAGATGTAGGCTGGGAGGCCAGCCCCATCTTGTCTTTTCACGTTTTTCTGTCTGCTTTATATTTGCTAGAAGCTGATTAGATGGTGCCCATCCAGATTAAGGGTGGGTCTGCCTTCCCTAGCCCACTGACTCAAATGTGAATCTCTTTTGACAACACCCCCACAGACACACCCAGGATCAATACTTTGTATCCTTCAATCCAATCAAGTTGACACCCAGTATTAACCATCACAAGTCTACCCCTTGTCAACTTGAACCCATACATATCTCCTGAGATCATAAATAATCTTCAAATAAAGACAATAATGAGATCATAATAATGCCTAAAAAAAAACACAACTATCCTTCGTACAACTGGAAATGCACCAATCCCCAGCCCAAATACTATAACATAAAGCTAACAATAGTTAAATGCTGATATGAAGTCAATAAATCTTATGTCAAATGATAAAGGAAAAGGAAATAAAATGAAGATGCTTTCTTAGTGCAAGTGTATACATGCACAAACATGTTATTAACAAAAGAAAGAAGAAATACTCGAGACAGTTATAGCCCTCATTTCTGTAGCTGCTCAAGTGATGGTAGCTGGTATTGATGACTACCTTTTTCTACTGCCCATTCTGTATTCCCTTTGCCTTCAACAAGCACCTCAGCAGGTCATGGGTTTTTTTTTTTTGTCCTGGTGGAGTGACCCAGATCTTCATTTCTGAAGGGTCCTACCTAGATTGGGCTGTTGTAGTTTCCCATTGATTTTAATCACAGGGCATGATAATACTAAGAGATGCTCTAATGGATCTCCTGTATTCTATGCATACTCTTCCTTACCTCTGTTACGAAGTAGTAGACTAATTTCATCTCGATAGTCTGGGTCAGTCACCCCAGCCAACACTGTAACTTCCTTCTTAGCCTGTTCACTTAAATGTAGGAGTAGTGTCCAGGTGGCAATCTTAACTACTAGTTTAATGGAATTGTTGTTGTGTCTCCTGGTGGCAGCATTCCTCTGAAGCTAAGACCTCTAGGCCAGCAGAACATAATATCACAGGAACAGGAAGCAAAAATTTTGTCCGTGGATTGCTAGGGAGATGGTGAGTGGTTCTGCTTCCACTTCCAGCCCTTGATTCCTTGACCTGGGAATCCTGGCTATGGGAGAAACAGTACCATATATTGGACGCTGATGCAGAGCATACATCCCTGCCACCGTGGCCTTCTGAAGATCTTTGCCCCAGCCCTGCAAATTATTGTCACCTAGTTGGTGTTGTAACTGTGACTTCAAAAAGCCATTCCACTGTTCTATCAATCCAGCTGCTTCAGGATGATGGGGAACATCGTAAGACCAGTGAATTCCATGAGCATGAGCCCACTGCCACACTTCTTTAGCACAAAGTGAGTGCATTGGTCAGAGGCAATGCTGTGTGGAATACCATGATGATGGATAAGGCATTCTGTGAGTCCACAGATGGTAGTCTTGGCAGAAGCATTGTGTGCAAGATAGGCAAATCCATATCCAGAGTAAGTGTCTGTTCTACCTAGGACAAACCTCTGCCTTTTCCATGGTGGAAGAGGTCCAATATAATCAACCTGCCACCAGGTGACTGGCTGATCACCCCAAGGAATGGTGCCATATTGAGGGCTCAGTATTGATCTCTTCTGCTGGCAAGTTGGACGCTCAGTAGCAGCCATAGCCAGGTCAGTCTTGGTGAGTGGAAGTCCATGTTGCTGAGATCATGCATAACCTCCATCCCTGTCACCATGGCCACTTTATTCATGGGCCCATTGGGCAATGAGAGGGGTGGCTGGGGAAAGAGGCTGATTGATGTCCACAGAATGAGTCATTATTAAAATCCTCCTCTGCTGAAGTCACCCATTGGTGAGCACTCACATGGGATACAAATATCTTCACATTTTTTGACACCTCAGAGAGGTCCATCCACATACCTCATCCCCAAATTTCTCTGTCACCAATTTTCCAGTTATGCTTCTTCCAAGTTCCTGACCATCCAGCCAAACCATTGGCTACAGCCCGTGAATCAGTATATAATCACACATCTGGCCATTTCTTCTTCCATGCAAAGTGAACAACCAGGTGCAGTGGTTGAAGTTTTGTCCACTGAAAAGATTTGCCTTGACCACTGTCTTTCAGGAATGTTCTAGGAAGAGGCAGTAGTGCTGCAGCTTACCACTTTCAACTGGTACCTCCATATTGTGCAGAACCATCTGTGAACCAGCCCTTAGTCTTCTCTTCTCTGTCAACTAATCATAGGGAACTCCCCATGAAACCATTATTGCAGGCCAAGGGAGAGAAGGCAGGGTGGTAGGAATGGAGACCATGGATATTTGAGCCACTTCCTCAGGTAACTTACTTGTGCCTTCAGGACCTGCTCAGGTCTGATCACATATATACCACTTCCATTTGATGATGGAATGCTGCTGTGCACAACCTACTTTACGGCTAAATGGGTCAGAAAGCACCCATTTCATGATAGGTAGTTCAGGTCACATGGTGACTTGGTGACTCATAGTCAAACATTCAGTTTTCACCAAAGCCCAGTAATAGGCCAAGAGCTGTCTCTCAAAAGGAAGGTAGTTATCCAAAGAAGATTGCAGGGCCTTGCTCCAAAATCCTAGAGGCTTCTGCTGTGATTCACCTATGGAGCCTGCCAAAAGCTCCAAACAGCATCCCTATCTGCCACTGATACCTCAAGCACCACTGGATCTGCTGGATCATGTAGCCCAAGTGGCAGAGCAGCTTGCACAGCAGCCTGGACCTGTTGCAGAGCCTTCTCCTGTTCTGGACCCCACTCAAAACTGGCAGCCTTTCAGGTCACTCAATAAGTGGGCCAGAGTAATAACACCCAAATGAGCAATGTGTTGCCTCCAAAATCCAAATAGGCCCACTAAGCATTATGCCTCTTTCTTGGTGTAGGAGGGGCCAAAGGCAGCAACTTATCCTTCACCTTAGAAGGAATATCTCAACAGGCCCTACACCACTGAACCCCTAGGAATTTTACTGAGGTAGAAGGTCCCTGAATTTTAGTTGGATTTATTTCCCATCCTCTGGCATGCAAATATCTCACCAATAAGTCCAGTGTGTTTTTTACTTCTTGCTCACTGGATCCAATGAGCATAATGTCATCACTGTAATGGACCAGTGTGATATCTTACAGAATCAAAAAGTGGTCAAAGTATCTCTGAATAAGATGACAAGGCTGGAGAGTTGATACACTCCTGAGGTAGGACAGTAAATGTATATTGCTGGCTTTGCCAGCTGAAGGCAAATTGCTTCTGGTGGGCCTTATGGACAGGAATGGAGACAAAGGCATTTGCTAAGTCGGTGGCTGCATACCAGGTACCAGAAGATGTGCTAATTTGCTCAAGCAACGAAACCACATCTGGCAATTGGAGTCACCACTTGGTTAAGCTTATGATAATCCACTGTCATTCTCCAAGATCCACCTGTCTTCTGCCCAGGCCAGATGGGAGAGTTGAATGGGGATGTTGTGGAAATCACCACCCCTGCATCTTTCAAGGCCTAGATGGTGGCACTAATCTCCGCAATCCATCCAGGGATGCGATATTGTTTTTGATTTACTATATTTCTAGGTAATGGCATCTCTAGTGGCTTCCATTTGGCCTTTTCCACCACAATAGCCTTCACCCTACCAGTCAGGGAGCCAATGTGTAGGTTCTGCCAACTGCTGAGTATGTCTATGCCGATTATGCATTCTGGCACTGGGGAAATGACTACAGGATGAGTCTGGGGACCCACTGGACCTACTGTGAGTCAGACTTGTGCTAAAACTCCCTTAATTACCTGACCTCCATAAGCCCTTACTTTAATAGGAGGACCACAATGACATTTTGGGTCCCCTGGAATCAACATCAGCTCAGAGCCAGTGTCCAGTAGTCCCCAAATAGTCTGATCATTTCCCTTTCCTCAATACACAGTTACCCTGGTAAAAGGCTGGAGATGTCCTGGGGGAAAGATGGGCAAAAGACTCACCGCATAAATTGTCAGGAAAGTGGGGCCCTTCCTCAAGGGGATCCAGCCTCCCCGTCATTCAAGGGGTTCTGGATCTGTAAACTGGCTCAAGTCTGGCAATTGATTGAGGGGCCATGATTCTCTGTTTTCATAATTCAAATTAGTCTTTTGCCCATTTGACCTTGAAGTTCTCTATATAAATTAAGTAGAAATGTAGTAGGCTTCCTGTCCATTCCACTTCTAGGAAATCCGTGATTAATTAGCCAGTGCCAGAGCTCTACATGAGTCAGGCTATTCTCATTGCCACTTTGCCTCTGCTGTCCATTACAGCAGTTATGCCCACCTTGCCTTTGAGGGTTGAGTGCCACCACTTGGCCCCTGCCACCTCAGGATTCAATTATTCTCATTGTATTTAAATTTTGTATTTGAGTGACTTGGTTTCCACTGTTAGATCTGACATACATACGGAGAAGAGAAATTACAGAGCTCTTCAAAAATACAGGTGATGCCCTCACAAATCTATTTCGCAAGACATTGGTCAAGGGTGTATCTTCTGGACCCTCCCAGCTGGGATTAGTAGGTCTAAAGTGACTAATCCACTGGACCATCCCAATCTTTCTAAGAGTTTAGGTCCCTTTCTTTCCATTAAACCAAGGGAGATAAGGTATTTCCAGCTCTCTCACAGTGGGCTATCTTTTAATCCATATTTCAGCAATCCGTAACCAAGCAAATAAACTATTAGAAACTTTTTAAACTCCCTGAGCTGCAAGATTAAAATCATAGTGAGCCCCAGTGAATAAATTCAGACTGATCCAACTCTATGTTCCTTCCACCATTATCCCATGCACTTGCCTGTTCTCCAGATTGCTGTTTATATAAATTAGACAATTCAAACAGTTCTTTTCAAATGCAGTGCACCTCCTCATGGGTCACACTCTCAATCTCACCTCTAGGGATCCACTGGGACTTTAGTCTAGTTACAGGTCTAGGGGCAAACAGGGGTGTTGGGGGTGGCTCCTGAGGAGAATCAAGGTTATCTTGCTTGGGAACTGCCTCAGGGGAGACCCTCACTATAGCCTCAGGAGCGTGGGGTTTATCTCCTCAGACAAAGGTGGAAAGGCTGATGGCAGCATGGATGGGGGAGGGGATGTTGCCACCGCTGGAGATGGGGAAGCTCTTCCTTTGGCAAAAAAGATTCATCAGAGTTGACAAAACAGTATCCCTAGCTTCATCAGGGTCCTCCCACATGTCCCCATTCTAAGTTGCAGGGTCCCATTCTTTTCCAATCAATGCCTTTAACAGTAGACATGTGACAAGGCTGTGCATGCACCTTTTGTTGTAGGTCAGCCACTTGCATGATAAAAGCTTTCTGTCTGTTTTTCCACAATTTCAGCTCTTTGTCTATGAAAGATAAGACTCACTAAGGGCAATCTTAACAGATTTGAGTCTCAGTATCTGCTTCTGAAGCTGGGAGACAGAATCCCTGAGTCCATCATTTTCTTTCATCACTTTGTCCACTGAACTTAGGAGCAACCAACCAGCTTCATTATTTTCCTTGATTCTCCACATACAGTCAAAGGTATTACATATAGAGTCACTAAACTACTAGCATCTCATGAATGGTGAATCAAGAGTGTCAAATGCATTTACTTTGCATAACTCTCTAAACAGTTTACATCAAGGACTATCAATGTTCTCCATAGTATTAGAAATAGAGTCCTTAGCATTTGGGGGTCTAATCATATTAAAAAGCCAACTCCAGAAACCCCAAAACCAACAAAAGAATTTCATCCTTAATATTCTTTTCCTCTAGAACCACTCCTGCTATGAAAATCTGTATTAGGGTTGTCTAGAGAGACAGAACTAATAGGATAATATATATATATATATATATATATATATATATATATATATGCACACATACACACACACATATATATACACATATGACATATATATATATATATATATAGAATGACAAGGAGAAAAAGAAGAATGACAAGGAGGGATTATCTCTTAAATATTGTTTGGTAAAATTTGGGAGGTATGTGCATTTACAAGATGTGTTCAGATTCTTCCCCATAACTTCATATATATATATATATATATATATATATATATATATATATATAGGAGTTTATTAAGTATTAACTGACACAATCACAGGGTCCCACAATAGGCTGTCTGCAAGCTTGATGAGCAAAAAGATCCAATCTGAGTCTCAAAACTGAAGAACTTGGAGTCCAGTGTTTAAGGGCAAGAAGCATCCAGCACAGGAGAAAGATGTAGGCTGGTGGGATAGGCCTGTCTCGCCAGCTTCACTGGAGGCTTATTAGATTGTGCCCATCAGATTAAGTGTGGATCTGCTTTCCTCAGCCCACTGACTCAAATGTTAATCCCTTTTGGCACACACACACCCAGGATTAATACTTGTATCCCTCAATCCAATCAGGTTGACACTCAGCATTAACCATCACACTCATACTATGGTGAATGTGGATATAATTATGTTGGCCACAAGAAAGAATATTTGCAATCAGGTCTGTTCTGGAAACATAATACCTGTTACAGAAGAGGATTTCCATAACCTCTAGGGTGAGGTGTCAGTAAGGTATAATTTCTGCTTTGTAAATACTAGGATAATAGAAGATTAAATATGTGAAAGGATTTTGAAAAATTGAAACATATCATTAATTAACAAATCATTCCTTAAAACCTCTTATTCATCTATTATATACTCTTTGAACAGCTTTGTAGGATCTTAAGCATAGAATGACAAGGAGTGTTTGTCTCTTAAATAATATTGTCATCCGTACCCCAGAACTTGATCCAGAGAAGAATTCCCTTGGGAGTCAGTGAATTTGTGATCAAATGGTAGGTAAAACTTGGGGGGTATGTGTATTTATGGGATGTGTTCAGATTCTTATCCATAAGCTCTGAGTCTTAAACACTTAGTCTGGGCCTGGGAAAAATAAATATTTTTATTGCATGTTCTATTCAGTATGTCTTTCCAAATAAAAATCACAGAAATGCATATTCTCAGCTTAGACAGCCCATCTGCAGTGAAACCTTCCCTGACTTATAGCCCCGGTTTGATCTGAGCTGTATGTTTTGTCTTCATAGCTGAGATCCCATGGTAATACTTATTCCACTTTATTGTTATTTCTTGTCTAAAACTGTCTGCCTTCCTCACTAGACAACCAGCTCTTGGAGACCACGCATTTTTTTTTCCTCTTTTATTCTCATTGTATTCCCAGTCTTTAACATAGTGCCTGGCATATAATGAGTCTTCAATAAATACTTGTTGAATGAATGAGTATATCTTCATAAAGATTTTATATTTCTTGTAAAATACGCCTACCTCAAGAGTTTCTAACCATTTGGAGTTACTGAAAAGGAATAGCTGCACATCATAAATATCAATTTCTCCTGCCACAATTTGTAGGTCTGTAACTAATTCATTTCTACCTTCTTGTACTAATCTTAAAACATACTCAGAATTTTAGAGCTAGAAGGAAAACTTAAGAATTATCAAAAGGAATTCCGGAGTGGTTGTGTGATTTGCCCGAGGTTGCAGGTTGGTGGCAGAGCTGGGGTAAAATGTTGGTCTCTGATGTGAATATCATTACCATAAGGGAAATTCAGTGCCAACATCTTCTAAGCAGTGACTCAACATTATTTGGACAGAATTTATTAAAATGAAGAGCCTAGACCCAGTTATTGAAAATAAATAAATATTTAAACGTCTTATTATTCTGAAATGAATATGAGAATATGCCTCTGAATAGTTAAAAGAAGTTTTCTAACTTGGTAATGGGTGTTCCAGAGACTGCATATAATGCATGGTACTAATTAATTGAAAAAACTTTCAAATCAGAATAGATTTTTGCCTTTAAAACATAAAGCAAGCCAAAAGGAGTGTTATGTTTAGTTATTTGCATAACATTTCCTGACCGGACCACTCATTTAGCTGAATTACCTCCTCCACAGTGGAGTGGAAAACATCATCAGCAGACTTAGTTAACCAAGTGTTTGAAGAACTACCATTCTGCAAATATCATTGACTCCCCCTAATTTCTGAAATGTGACACTTACCCTAGGATGGCATTATTTTAGGCAAATACAAAACCATTTTACCTATCATAGGGAAAATTAACCTTAATTATTGCTATAGCTCATGAAAAGGACACTTTTTTAGTATATTCACTCTTAATGGCTAAGGAGGCATCTGTAGAGTTCCTGGAAACCACAGAGTCTGAGTATTCTCTGGCATACTGAAATGCAGTGTCAAACAATTTTTTAATAAGAAAGCATATTCTGGAAATTAATTGCACATACGAGACATCTCTAGTGACTGAACTTCAAGCATGATTGCATTTCCAACTTACAGATCTGCTCATGTTCCTTGTGTTTTCCATGGCTTCCCATTGCCTACAGGAACAAGTTCAGACTCCTTAGGAAGGCCTGCGAGGCCCGACAGGATCTGCCTGGACCAATTCTCCAACCCTACCCCACACTGCTGCCCTCAGCCTAGGCACCACACACCCAGGGAACACAGCTTGCTGTTTTGTTCTTACCTGCTTTTCCTTCAGCACTTCTTTTCAAAAGTTTTCCCAGATACAGCATCTGCGCAGAGTAGACCCGACATTCCTTATGTCAGCCACACATCAGTCAATCACATATCGCCTGAGTACCTACCACGTGGTAGGCACAAGGGAGGGAACAAGATAAGGACCTGGTTCCTGCCCGCAGGAAACTCAGTGCAGGAAATAAATGTTATAATTATTACACCTTGGTAAGTGCTGAAATATTCTCTATATCTTACACGTTTCTAATCACACAATATTGCGATTATTTTTCCACATGCATGTCCCCCTGACTAGGTTTAATCTTTTTGAGACTAAGAACATAACTTATTTCTCTCGGCATCTGCAGAATTGAAAACGGTGTCGCAGACATGTCAAAGCTTAGTAAATCTTTGTTGAACATTGGGTGGGCAGAGTTCTGTTTTAATTCTATATCTATGTAGCATGAAGAGATTTGACCAAGTCTGGCTAATTTAAGGCTATTAATCACAGGAATTGATAGAAATTATAAGTAAGGGTAAAAGGGCGTCAGGTATGTGACATACACATCTTAAATTTCTGCTTCCCCTTTGAATACAGAGCAACATCTCCTGACCTTTTCAGAATAGTTGGCCAGATGTGGAGATGCAATGATGCCCATATTTGGAAACAGTATAGTACCACGAGAGGCAGGCCCAAGCTATTTATTTTTTGTGAGCTCTTTGGAAAGTCTTAACTTCTAGGCTTGATCTAGTTTGTAGAAGACGAGGTTAAACCACATTCATTCATTCCCTCATTTATTAAATAATATTGTGTTTCTGCCATATGCCTAGCATTGTGTTGAGGACCCAGGAAGCAATGAGCAATGAATAAGATGTGATCCCCAACTCCATGAAACTTACATCTGTTGGGAGAGGCAGAGACACATGTAAAATTTTAGTGCAAATCTGGAGACATATTATATGCTGTGGAGATTGGATTTTATCCTGAAAGCATTGAGGAAGGCTTTAAAAGGTAAATTAGAGGAGTAACTCCATCAGATATGTGTGCCAGTGGATCACCCTGGCTCCAGTGTGGCTTAGGTTAAAGTAGCCACAGGTTGTAGGAAGAGAGACCAATTAGCGGACTGTTGCTGTGGTTTGAGTAAGTGGCACAGTCAGAGGATAAAGAGACCTCAGGTGTCTGCCTGCCCTAAGTTTCTGTTATTGGCCACCCTCCTGTGTCTGTGCAGACAGTCTGAATGCAGCTTCTCCACCAGCAGAAGGTTTGTGGCTCAAGATTGCCTCACAATAGCTGGTAAAGAGAGCTGAGGATGATCCCAGATGGCACTTCAACTTTGTCTAATTTTGAACCTTGCTGTTCATCTGAATACCACATACTGACTTGAGCAAAACAGTAGTGTTATGGTTAGGGCTGAAGCAAACTGTTTGTGGAGACTCCATAATGCACACTGGTAACAACAGGAATTAAACTCTCCACCTGCAGGGAAGCCAGTCAGTGAGGTGTAGAATAAGTGTGCTGGCTAAGACTTTAGAATGTAAAAGTGCCACAGGGAAAGGGGGCAAACTTTATGCTAGAATAACCTTGTCAGAGAGATTGATACATAATGAATTTTACCAGGTATAGATCTGTTGGAAGTATAGGGTAGAGAATGGTTTTCTCTCCTTTCATTTCCCACATAGCTATAGAGAGAACAGTTATCATTCTTTTAAATCACTTAAGTTTGTTAACAACTTCTAAGGAAAGTAAAGTTTCCATTTCACTTGTATCAGAAGGAAATTGGCCATAAAGTAATGTAAAATTTGTCAAGAGGAGCCTGGTTCCTAATTCACCCAAAAGCATTTGATTGGGAACAAAAATGTAGACATCTTAATGAACTCCACTTTTATGAGCACATATTTGGAGTTACATGGCAATGTCGCACCTACCAGGCTGCTGTCAGGGATATAGCTAAGTTGTCTCTCATTACCTGAAGTGGTATCTGCCTCCACCCTGTACTGAAAATCATAAAGCTGGTTTATTTTATTTTCATTCCACTTGTACAAGTTTTGAAAATCAGAGCGCAGAAAGTGATAATGTGCCACTGTATTCCAGAACACAGACAAGGAAAGAGGACTGTAGGAACTTGTGTGTATTCCCCATTACCAAATCCCAGCCACACTGACTGATGCTCCAATCATTACTAATCCCTGCAAGAGTTATGTCCATTACTCTGGGTAGCAGCCATATATGATTTGGGACAAATGTGATGGGCTTTTAATCCAAAAGTTCAGAAATAAAAGAGAGATCTCATGGAGAGCAGGGTAACCCAACTGAATGAGGCTGCAGTAGTGAAGGCTTATCTTAATTCATCTTGTGTTGCTGTAACACAGTACAAAGTAATTTACAAAGAGCAGAAGTTTATTTCTTACGGTTTTGGAGGATAGAAGTTCAAGATCAAGGCACCGGAATTTACTATCTGATGAGGGCTGCATCCTTCAGAAGAAAGGACACCTGCATCCCCATATGGCTGAAGGTGGAAGGGCAAGAGAGAACAAACTCCCTCCTTCAAGCCCTTGTAGAGACACCTAATCTCATTCACAAGGAAGGAGCCCTCATGGCCTAATTGCCTCTTAAAGGCCCCACCCCTTAATATTATCAGATTAACAGCACCTGAATTTTGGAAGAGCCCCATTCAAACCACAGCAGGTAAAGATAATATAATTAGAACCAGGACCAAGAATAAGTACTAGAGTGAGAAATGACACCAACTCCTTCTTCCCAGTATCAGGGTGTATCTTTCTGGCTATACAGACATGAAATGTTGATTGGGTTCCAGAAAGGCAAGAAAGGGTGGCTTGCCTTGGGCTTTCTGATGTCTATGAATGACTCACAGTTATTTGAGATATTACATCTAAATATGATTTGATATGCCCATTGATTCAATGGGCAAAAGAATCACTTAGTAAAAATAATTTCTTCTGACTAGGTCTTATGACAGCTAGGGAAGTGTAGCAACTAGGCTTTTTTCTAGAATAAGCACTATGGTGTCCCTCTATGATGAGCAAGATCAGGTCCTCCAAGGAGTTATACATTGCAATATTGACTGGTCTGACAATTTTAAATTGTATACTCATTGTCTTCTCAAAAAGACAAAAGGTGAAAAGAGGAAAATTACAATTATTTATAAATCTACCAACAAGACATAATCACTGTTGGTAAATTAATGTATTTTCATACAATCAACATGTGTGTATGTGACACTTAAGTTTACTTCTAGTTTTTAATTCATCTATGTTGGATATGTGGGATACATCTATGTGCACGTGATCAGCAGTTTAAAGGAGGGTATGGCTTTGCTATTACGTCCCAGTTATAAAGACTTACCTTGTTTAGCAGTTTAAAACCAAAATATATTTTAATTCAAGTTGGAATAATTAGGAAATAGTCTTGCTACTTAGGCTAAATTACCCATTTACTAATCCAGAAGATATATTCATCACTCTAGCAGCTTAAAAACCCCTTTTCCTTCCTTGCTGTTTACAACACTTAGCACTTTGCAACTGCTTCCATCTTTCATCCCCCACCTGTATGCTCAGGCACAGAATGTGTTCAGGCAATTTTTAAGTTTTGTAAATCATTCCGAATAGTCCCTTAATCCATCTTGCCACTTTTCTCTAAATCCCTTTAGTCGATCAGTAGCTACTTGGAGGGTATGGCCCGCAATAACCTCACACAGGCTTCCAGTACACTGTTAGAGATGATCGCCATCTTCACGGGCAGTGGGGCAATCCATCCTTTGTGCATATGCAGCCTCACGTTTGCCTTTATTTTCCAGGCTTCTGCTCTGTGATTTAAATTCCTGTCCATAAATGGTACAGATCTAATTTCCTGACCATATATAGTAAAGGATTACTTTGACATACTACAAATCATTATAATTATCACATTTTTCTTAATTAGTAACCTCTTCTATATTTCTTTTTCATCTTCTAGTTTTATAAAATATTTTCTTTATATTATTTTAACCCAACTTACTTAATTCTAAGACTGTTATCTTGATTCCTTTTTTTTTGTACATAAGATGCTGAGCTACTTTTTATTGCTTAGATTTTTCAAATATGTGCGACTATATCTTGTTTTTGGTGTAATCTCAGAACTCCAGCTATTCTTCCAGTCTACCAGTAGAATAATTCTGTCATTAGAGACACTGGAGCCTGCCTCTCTCGTGACGGCCAGCTGGCAGGGGATATATTTTATATGTCTTGGCTGATGGCTTTCAAGTAAAAGGATGAGTCTGAGAAGACCAGCGCTCCTTGCCAACAAGCTCTTTATAAAATCAATTATTTCGTTTGGCTGCCTGAGCTCTCCCTTAGCCTTTAATTTGAACAATCACCGAAAATTTCCAAAATTTGTCATCACCCCAAACAAAGACTCTGTAATATTAAGTAATAACTTCTTATTCTCCCCTTCTACCAGTCCCTGGTGACTGCAATTCTGCTTTCTATCTCTATGAATTTGGCTATTCTAGATATTTCCTGTAAGTAGAAATATCATTCAATATTCATGATCTTGCATCTGACTCATTTTACTTAGCTTAATGTTTTTAAGGTTCATCTGTGTCATAGCATGTATCAGAACTTCGTTCCTCTTCAAAGCTGAATTATATTCCATTACATGACATAGTGTACTTTGTTTTTCCAGTCATTAGATAATGGCCTCTAGGATTGTTTTCACCTTTTGCTTATTAAAAATAATGCTGCCATGAATATGGTGTTCCCATTCATTTTTTGAAGTAACCCCCTCTTTTTTCTTCCTTCTCAGCTGTCTGGCAGCACTTGAGTCTCCAACTCTCACATCCATGGAGGCTGTTCTACTGCTAGCTGTTCCCACCTCCACACACAAAATTAAAACAGACATTTTTTAAAAAGAGAGAAAAGAAGCTATTAATCACCCTAATTATATTTCTTTGTTTAAAAATTATGTATGATTTTTTTAAAATACAGAAAAAATAGGAGAGGGGAAATGTTCCCATAATCCCACCACTTTGGTGTATATAATTTTGGTTTATTTCTGCCAGTTTTTTGCATTGAATTCTTTTTTAAATCTAAACGTGGACTTGTTATGTGTTAAGTCTAAGTCTGTTTTGTTTTTGTTTTGCTGAAATTAAAATAGCCATTAAGATTTCCTTTAGCCAGTGTTTGCCTTTCATATCTTTTCCATCCTATAACGTTCAGTCTTTCTGTGCACTTACATTTCACGTATGTCCAAGACTGCTCCTAATATTTGCAGAGCCTGAGGCAAGAGTACAAATAGAGGCCCACATACATTCTAATTGCTTTATTCAGCAATTACGTCTTCATTTAGGAAAGATTTTCAAATTACAAAGATCTCATCTGACCGATTCCAGTTACGAATTAGGTCAGAATAATTCTCTTGCTCATTTTTATTATTTTGGCTAGTAATTAAATCTTCATTAAATATAAAATGTGTTGTTTGAAATTTTTTTATGATGAATGCTTGACAGAGATTTACCCACTTTCATTATTTCTAGTTTTTAAAAATGTCAGCAGACTGCTTATTTTTCTATTTATGCTTTTTGGCTTTTTTTCTCAGATGTTAGATTTTTTTTCAGATGTGTTCTTTTGTCACAGTCTCAAATTCTTCTTGTTCTATTTCACCTCCCACCATACACAGTGTGAAGCAGTGACTAGCTCCGTCTTAGCTGCAGTACAACCCACAAATCTTTATGGCATTTGGACACAGTGGCCATTTGTTTCAAGGATTTGGGGCAAGGAATGTGGAGAAGTACTTTTTCTGGAATATGAATAGTGTTAGAAACAACCATGGATGCTTAGGATTACAGATCATGCTGTGACAGAATGACAAAGGTGTCAATGTGGTCTTTAATTTGTGCTTGTGGTATGATGTGCCATTTAAAACAGTGCTTCTCAAACATTAATGCTGAATATCCATCACCTGAAGAAGTTTCTTAAAATGCAGATTCTGAATCTTTAGATCTGGGATGGGGTCTGACAGTCAGCATTTCTAACAGGTGCCTGAGTGATGCTGCTGCTGTTGGCTCAAGATCCATCTTGAGTTTTAAGAGTCTGAAGCATAGGACGAAGATCAGAGATCTCTCTCATCTGATATTAAGGGTAACACTGTGTATGTCCTATATGAATACTATATAGCTGGAACTGATTTTTAATTTAAAATTATAATCATTGCCTTTTAAGAGTTATGTTTAGTTTATTTACATTTATTATAATTTTCTTTATAAGTTATTGATATATTGGGATTTTTCCTTATCATTTAAACACTGGCTTTGTATTTTATGCATTCTGTGCTTTGGGGTTTTTTTTAAGTCTCCTTTTCCCCTGGATCGTTTTTTCCCCTTCTTTTTATTCCGTTTTTTACCTGTATTAGTTTAAAAATTAAATGCTTGATTTCTGTTCTTTCAATGTTATCCTTAAAATTTTAACACACATATTATCAAAGTCTTAAATGGATTAATTTATTTTTAATTGGCAAATAAAAGTTGTATAGATATTGTGTACAGCATGATGTTTTGGTATATGTATACATTGCGGAATGGCTAAATCAAGGTAATTAACATATGTATTGTCTCATATACTTATCTGTTTTGTGGTGAGAACACTTAAAATCCACTCAAAATCTATCTGTTAGCAATTTTTTAAATACAATATATTGTTATTAACTATAGTCACTGTGATGTTCAATAGGTCTCTTGAATTTATTCCTCCTAACTGAAATTTTGTACCCTTTGACCATCATATTCCCAGTCACACCCCCACACCTCTGGTAACCATCATCCTACTCTCTAGTTGTATGAGTTCAACTTTTTGAGATTCCATATATAAGTGAAATAATTAATGTCTTTATCCTCCTTCCAGATAACTCAAGGACCTTAGCATTTTGATGCTAGTCAACTCTTATCTTACAATCCATTGTATTGCAGTATTTTAGTTCTCTTCTATTAAGCCTTACAAACTGGATATTAGCATAATTGTGGTTATTGTTTCAGATAGTCAATATTGATATAGATTTACCTGAATATTACCCATGATTGCCATCATTCTTTCTTTCTACTTAGATCTCCATCATCCTTCTTGAAATATAATTTTTAGAAGATCCATTGATGAAGTTTTGTCAATGGTAAATACACTTTTACTTTCTCTGAAAATATCTTTATTTTGTCCACATCAGTTATTTTCTTGTTCAGTATTAAGAAAACCTAATTTTTTTTGTTTTCTCCCTGTCATTGTTGATATTGTTTTGCCATCAGGCTGTCATTACTTTTTAGATATTCTAAACTGTTACCTCTTTAAGTACATCATTGTCTCCCCTTAATCTATTCACCTCATAACGTTTTATTTATTTGTTTCACTATGATGAATTCCAGATAGTTTCTTCTGATCTTTCTTTCATTTTGCTAATTCTCTATTTAGCTGTATCTAATCTGCTATTTAAGTCATCTGTCAAGTACTTTTCTTAGTATTTTATTTTAATAATTTTATTTACTATGTCTAGATTTTTTTATCTATATTCATCCTGGTCTTTTTTGATAATATCTTCTTTATATATATTTTATTTATGTATCTGATAACATTAATGACTTAATCCTTTATAAGTCTAAGTATATTTTTAGTTTTTGTGCTGATTTCATTCAAAGGAACTTATTTTTATATATATTGTGTGTGTTCATGCAGGTGTGTATGTTTATCATCACTCTATGCTCATCTGTACTATATCTCTGGGAATTCTTCATATCCTGTATCAAAAATGCACTCCTTCAAAGAAAGATTGCATTTGCTTTTGCCAAGCCCCTGGAAACCCTACTAACTAAAACTAAAGCTTTACTAAATTAAGCCTAGACCTTCCATACACATGCCAGTAGTATGAATGCAAATCACAAAGCTACATTATTTTTATGAATTCTAAACTTTTATAAAGCAGAAAATTTTTTCATTCTTCTTCACCCAAAGCCAAGTTCAAAACAGGCAAGTTTTCTTTCACTTTCCCTATGCTAGTTGGATTTTCTTTTTCTAGTTTACTCATTCCTTAGGTTTATAGCTTTTCAGGTCTTCTCTTGTTGCTTAGACTCAAGTCTGTGCCTCTTGTCCCTCCACATGGCTGTTGAAATGCAGAGCTCTAGGTTACAGCAATTACAGCAGTTACCCTTAGAGCAGCCACTGTCTTCAATTTCTCTTCATTATGCCAGATTTGCACTCCAGTCTTTTTTCTGTTAGCTTACTTAATAAAACAGATTTAAGAAACATTTTGAATGTTTACATACTAGCTTTTCTTGGTATTCTGTAATGTGAGTGCTTGTATCAATGGCAAATTTTAAAATAATATTTGTAAATTAAGTGGTTACTATGGTTAATTTAGAAACGCAGAAAAATAGAAGAATAAAAAATTGTAGGAATTTTGTAAACTAGAGATAGCATAACATAACCATTATAAACATGTTGGAATTTAAGCTTTTTTTCATATATGTTTTTACATAAATGAGATTACACTACATATATCCATTTAAGCATAATTAAGATATTCTCAAGTAAGAAAGTGAATGATTATATTGAGAGGTTGGCAGCAAATAATATCAAATCTTTCCAAATGAAAACCTCAATCGTCATATCATGAAATACAAATTTTTCAATGTAGTATTAATTCATCGGATATATTTTTAACAATAAAACTTTCCCTTGTGAAGTCCTCTACTTGTGGAAGCACAAGTTTGTGTAGGGGACACATGTTTTCATTTCTCTTGGGTATATACCTAGGAATGGAATTGCTGTATCATAGGGTAAACCAAGTCTTAACTATTTAAGGAACAGCCAAATGGTTTCCAAAAGGCTGTACCATTTACAGTCCCATCAGGAAGACAAGGTGAGTAGGACACAGACACAGACAGAGACCACATGAAGACACTTTGACAACACATGTTATCATCTGTCTTTTTAAATTTTAGCCATTCTACCGAGTATAAAGTCATCTCTCATTGTAGTTTGGATTTGCATTTCTTTCATGAAGAATGATGTTGAACACGTTTTTATGTGCTTATTGTCTATTTGTATATCTTTCCTGAATTATGTCTATTCAGATTCTTTGCCCATTTTTACTGGGTTGTTTTTATTTTTGAGCTGTGTTTTTAATATATTCTGGATGCCAGTTCATATGAAGCACATGATTTGCAAATTATTTTTCCCCCATTCTGTGAGTTGTCTTTTCACTTTCTTGATGGTATTCTTTGAAGCACAGAAGTTTTTAATTTTGTTGATGCTAATTTACCTATTTTTTTCTCACTTATACTTTTGGTGTCTTATCTAACAAACTGTCACCTAATCCAAGATCATGAAGAATTATTCCTACATTTCCTTTTAAGAGTTTTGTAGTTTTAGCTTTTATATTTAGGTCTACAATCCAGTTTGAATTAATTGTATACATGATGTGACAGAGAGTTCTAGCTTCATCTCTTGCATGTAGCTA
The DNA here is from genome assembly GCF_048565385.1 of Saimiri boliviensis. Taxonomy (NCBI): domain Eukaryota; kingdom Metazoa; phylum Chordata; class Mammalia; order Primates; family Cebidae; genus Saimiri; species Saimiri boliviensis. Next base: position 74,746,164 of record NC_133459.1, read on the forward strand.
CCCAGTTGTCCTAGCATCATTTGTTGAAAAGCATATTCTTTCCCCTATTCATTTGTCATGGGATTTTTATTAAAAATAAATTGCATATCTATGTATTTTAAATTCAGTTATACATACTGTCACTAGCCCTGCCAGGCATCATACGTACTTACAAGCTGACGACTAGCACAGAAATGATTATTATCACTGGCCATGGCAAAGAATAATGATCTGTTATTTCCAAAGATTCTGTGAAGATGACTGTGCACCTGAGAATTTGTTTGGTTTATACAGACTAAGATTCCATCTGCTTTGTTCACTATTGAGTTAGTAGCTAAACGGTTGTAAAATTTCTCAAGTCTCTCAGAGCTCACACTTGCAGGAAGCTTCATTTCACAACTTGTACATGACAGTCTCACATAAAAGTACTCTCGTGAGAGTGTTACTATGGACAGAAAAATGACGATACGTCTTTTATGACTACTGTTGTTATTTGGGCTGCTTTTTTCTTGATGTTGTTCCAAAAGGTTCCATTTTGCAATAAGCAGCAACACCTTAAGATAGATCTTAAACAGAACCATGGTTAGGGCTTTTATTCCTCCCCTTTAGTCATAGTGATTTTCCATTTGCCCTGGAAGGCATTCAGGATTACTTGTAAACAGCAAAGATAAATGTGGCTTCTGATATTCACCTTTATGAACAGTCCATATGTTTATAAATAGGAATAGAACAAAAGCACTGTCCCAAACTTTCCTTTCAATTCAAAACATCCAAATGTATTTTAAATATTCCACCCCAATTAATCTCACTTTTAAATAAAACATTGCATGTCTAAGGTGGGAAAACAGAAGACCCTTCAGCAATGCCACACAACTGTATTTTTTTTTAGGTGGATGGTCACTTTTAACTGATATAAAGGAAATTTGGGAAAGAAGAAAAGTAATCAACTTTTCTATATCTGGAGTCCTTTAACCAATATACAGACAAACCAGCATAAAGTACACATGGTAAGCTCAGCATATATAACTGAATTTCTCTTTTTCAGTTTTTTCTCATTTTTGCCCCTTAGACTGTCAAATTGTGCAAAGAAAGGGAGGATGATTAAATATGCAACTGAGTAGTCAAGGCCTGTAGCTGCTGGGAGTTCCCCAAAGCTCTACAAACCTCCCTCACCAGAACTTGTTTGCTCTCTCCAGCAAGTACCATGTGCTAGGGTGCCCAGATTCACCACTGTAGGCCCAAGACTGTGAGGTTCCTAGATAGCACGATTTTGATCTAAAGATCACCCATAGATCCACTCTTTAACCCCATCTTGGCAGGCATAAGGAATAGCACAATGAAAAAATGTAGCTCCTGCCCCCAATAACTGTGTAAGCTTAGGAGACCAGCACTCAGAAGGTATTTGAGCATAAAGTTAAGTACTTAGTAAAAGTTTGTTGATAAGGAAGGAAAGAAAGAGAAAAGGTGCGTAGGAGGGAGGAAGGACGAATTTGGATTTCATATCTCATACCAGAGAAAGATGAAAGCAGTATATTGAGACATAGAAGTGGTGTAAAAGACAAGAAGAGATGAACTGAAGAAGGCATAGGAACCAGAAGTGGAAAATTATGGTATAATACTTCTGTGTCTTTGGAGAAAAATTGGATTTGAATCTTAGATTTGCCATTTGCTGGCAGTGGTTTTGGGCAATTTACTTAATTATGTTTGATCTTCAATCACTCTATAATGTGTAAGGAGTAACAGTATCTATGTCATTGGAATTATTAGGAGGATTTAATAAGATAATAAGTATTACCAATTTAGTACAATACCCAGCACATAGGACTCAGGAAATATTAGCCATCAATAGAAGATGCTATTTATATTAGGGTTTTCTTTAACACTGAGATTTGACATGGCACACAAATGTAAACATTTTCAAATCAGTTCCATGTGGTAGACGTCTAGATTTTTTATTTTTACCTTTGAAACAGGTTTAAGACAATGCCATCATGGAAAGCCTCTGTAGAAGAAACTATTTTTATTGTACCATTGCCTTTCTAAAATCTGTCAAATCTCTAAAGTTTCTCCCTTTTTGTAAACTTAAACAGAAACTGAACCATCATAAAATGCTTGAAGTTTGCCTTGAATCTACTTTGGAGCTGCGTGATTTGAGGTCTTTTGATAAGTGATCTTTGTTGACCCAAATAGGCCTGATCCCGTGTAAAACATATACACCACCCACCTGCCACCACCCCTGTGGCAGCAATGTTTGAGAGCCTAAATGTTTGTGTGGGGAGTTATGACAGAAGTCAGCCAAATGTAGGTAATGATGTTAGGCAGCATGGAAGGTTGGAGCACAGGAAGAGGCCAGGGGGAGCTTTAGGCAAGGAACCCTTGTATCCAGCTGTGCCCAATTGGCCTTCCCTGAGGACATGATAGGCACCCTGTTATCACTTGTTACTCAGTAATTGAGGTAACAGTCAAGGGAAAAAGATCTTTATTTTTCACAATGCCATCTTTCAGCAATGCAGCTTCATGAGTGAAGATGGTGATGTTCTAGTAGTTCATCTAAACCCTTTAAAATCCTACCAAATACCTTACAGGTGGTGGGTGTGTAGTGGAAGTGGATAGGAGCAGGATAAGTACTAAGATCTGTCTGAGATGTGAAACTGCATGAGTAAGATTTGGTGTCTTCACCACAATCATTCATAATAACCAGAACCTTAGATTCCTAACTGCAATTATTAAAGATTGTAAAGGTTATATTATACTGAGATATTCCTTTCGCCAATAAACCTTTAATGTTATCCCAGAATTAAAATACCCTTTTGCAAAATAAAATGTTTATCAAGTCTGCCAAAAAGAGGAGCCAATTATTTGGGTTTCTGTCTAGGATTTTAATAAGCAGTTAAACATGCTCACGTTGAACAAAATAAAAGCATGAAAGTGGTCAAGCTCATTTCAATAGTGAACAAACATAAACATCGTTATCATTTCAAATTTTTCACTTTTACATTTTGCAGATAAGAATAGCTTTTGTTACGTTTCTTACAGGGTCCTTATTTCTTCATTAATTAAAAAACCATATTTAGATACATTTATCACTAATGAATATTTTTCATAGTTTAATCACATTGATTTGTTGAGCATTATCAGAATATGTAATTATTTAGAGAAGGAATTGTGAACAGTCTCATGGAATAATATTTTCAGAACATCAGTGTTTCAGCAAATAAGGTGTTATTGACAATTAGCACATTGCTAGCCTCACTATACCTCAGTACAGTTCTCACATAAATATTTTATATGGTTCCTCAGTAGTGTTGACTGAGAAGATGTTTTACTTTAGAACTTAAAGACTGAAGAGATGAAAGAGTTTCAATAAGTGTTTGTGGTACATTAATTCCAACATCCTCTTCTGATGAAAATACGTAATTGGCAAATTTATACACATCAACACAAAGCCACAGAATATTCCAGGATGCAAAGAATTACGGAGTCATAGGATATATTATGTTTCCTTAGCCGCCAATGTATTTTCAGTAGAATGAAAAGTCTTACTGTACATCACAACATACTGTTCAACCATTAGGACTTTCCCAATTGCAAAGGGAGCGCGGTTAACTCCTGCTAATACCTACACATGCCCTCTCAGCATCTGCCATGAGAGGGCAGCACTGAGAGTGTCTCCAGCCCAGAAAGCAGTGGGCACTGTTAAGTATGGGTTAACACCTATGTTTTTATGTGGAAGCATTCAAGTCAGGCTGTGGTGATATATGTTCTCAGAGTCTACTGTAGTATCATTTTAGTGCTTTTATTACAAGTCATCAAACACTGTATCTGAGAAACATGAGGATAAATTATAGTACATTCAAAAACTGCTGATAAATAACAAAGAAGAGAACAGGGTACTTTGGGAATATAAGGTCTTTTGAGTGAGAAATGTTTTGTGCTAGCTATGAGTGAGTTTTCTACATGCAGAGGAATTCCATTACATTGGTCCTCTGAACTGGTTAACATTTTCTTGGTTCTTTGCTTAGTGTAGCAAATAAAAATCTATTTATTCTTTCTGGGAATTCCCAAAATATCTTCATTGATTTGAATTTTGCTTTTTCACTTTATTATATAGTTGATTTTAAGTTTCTCTTGGGTGTACTCATGAGGTAGCCATATAAAATGGAACAACTTATTTGTAATAACAAATATTATACATGATTTTTTTTTGACTGGCCCAGTTGCAAAGTAAATCACTCGCCTCCTTATTCTTTTTCATATTTTTTCTCTGGATCAGAAAATATTACCTTCTCATATCCAGAAAAGTGTTATAAAATGATACACCGAGATCATCTGATTCCCTCTTTATTGTGATTGTCTCTCAAAAAAAAAAAAAAAAAGCAAAAAGTGGCCATGAACTTATAAAGAATGTTTTAAAGAAGACACCAAAAATTGTTAAAACAATAAATGAATTCATCAAGGTTGCAGAGCACAAGATCAATACACAAAAATTAATTATATTTTTATATACTTGGAATAAACAATCTGAAAACGAAGGAAACAATTCTACTTATAATAGAATCTAAAAGAATAAAATATTTAAAATAACTATAACAGAAGAAGTGTAAAACTTATACTCTGAGAAGTATAAAACATTACTGAAATAAATTGCAGAAGATCTGTATCAGTAGAAAAACAGCCTATGTTCACAGACCGAAGATTTTAAACTTATTAAGATGATAGTGCTCCTCAAATTGATCTACAGATTCAATGCAATCTCTGTTGCAACTGGAATTCTGTAGGCCAGTTGGCTTCTTTATACAAATTGATGTGCTGATCCCAAAATTCATATGGAATTGCATGGGACACAGAATGGCCAAAACAATCATTTAAAAGAAGTATAAATTTGAAGGCCTTTCAAAGACAATCACTCCCAATTTCAAAACTTACAATAAAGTTATGACAATCAAACATATGTTACTAACATAGGAATAAACATGTAGATCAATGGGATAGAATTGAGAGTCTACAAATAAATCTATATGTCTTTAATCATCCAGATTTAACAAGGGAGCCAAGGTTATTCAGTAAAGAATATTTTTAAACAAATGGTGCTAGGATGATTGTATATCCACATGTAAAACAATGAAATTGGACCCTTACCTCACAAAATATAGAAAAATTAACTCAAAATAGAGCAAAGATGTAAATATAAGATGTATGTACATGTAAATCTATAAAACACCTAGAAAAAAACTCAGGAATAAATCTGCATGACCTCAGATTTGACAATGAATTCTTAGGTATAATTCCCAAAACATGAGCAACAAAAGAAAAAATAAATTGGTTTTTATCAAAATTAAAATTACCTGTGCTACAAACGATGCTATCAAGAAGTGAAAAAACAACCCGCAGAATAAGAGAAAACATCTTCAAATCATATATCCCATATGAAACTTGTATCCAGAATATATAAAGACCCATGCAACTCAATAATAAAACAAATGAACCCAATTTTAAATGGGCAAATGATTTCAATAGACCTATCTCCAAAGAAGACATACAAATAGGCAAAGCACACGAAAAGATTCTTAACATCATTAGTCATCAGAGAAATGCAAATCAAAACCACAAGAGAATACCTCTTCACATCCCCTAGGATGGCAACACTCGAAAATATATAATAACTTTTGGCAAAAATGGAAAGAAATTTTGATCTCTCATACATTGCTGGTGAAAATGTAAAATGATGCTGTCACTTTAGAAAACAGCCTGGCAGTTCCTCAAACGGCGACACACAGAGAGTTACATGTGTCCCAACAGCTCTACTCCTAGGTATATACCAATATAAATGAAAATATCTAGCCACAAAAAATCTTGTCCACAAATGCATTACTTATAACAATCATAAGGTGAAAACCTGAAAGACTGTAAACTGTTGAATAGAGAAACTAAATGTGGCATATCCATACAATTAAATGTTATTTGGTCACAAGACGCAATGAAATGCAGTAGTTAGTGATAGATGCTACAATACGAAGGAAACTTGAAACCATGAGACCATTATGCTAACTTAAATAAGACAGCCACAAAGGACCACATATTACATAATCCCATTTATAGAAATGTCCAGAATAAGCAAATCCATACAAACAGAAAGTAGATTAGTGATTGCTTAGGGCTGGGAGTGATGGGTGGGTAGGAGAGTGATAGCTAAAGGGCAAAAAAATGTTCTGAAATTGACTGTGGGACTGGTTTCACATACCTCTGAATATACTAAAACCATCCAATTCAGTGAATTAGGTGGGTGAATTCACATAGCTGTGAATTTTATCTCAACTGTAAAAATAATACAGGGATGTGATGCTCTAACCTGAATAGGTCCAGGCCACATGCTTCTGGGGAAGAATTTCCACCTGAATACTTGGGCTGTAAACAGGTGCAGAGACGTATAGATGCCAGATGGTAAAAAGAGTGAAAGTCTACTACACGTGTCTGTGAGGTCATTAAGGGATCCAGTCTTTGCAAAGGAAGGTTATATTATAGCTCAGTTGAGAAGCAAAAAAGAAAAGGGACTCAAATTCATAGTTAAGGGTGCTGTGACAAATCTCCGTATATTCATTAAAAGACACGTGCAAGAATGTTCACAGCAACACAGTTTGTTAGCCCCAAATATCCATCAACATTTGATCAAATAAATTGTGGTATATATAAAATGGAATACCATATAACAACAAGAATGAATAAACTACAAAAGCATAAAAGCAATATGAATGAATCTCATAAACCTAATAGTGAATGAAAAGAGTTATTCGACCAGGCAGAGTGACTTAGGCTTGTAATTCAGCACTTTGGGAGACTGAAGCAGGTGGATTACTTGAGGTCAGAAGTTCGAGACCAGCCTGGCCAACATGGTGAAACCCTGTCTGTACTAAAAATACAAAATTTAGTCAGGCATGGTGGCACGTGCCTGTAATCCCAGCTACTTGGGAGGCTGAGGCAGAAGAATCACTTGAACCTGGGAGGCGACAGTTGCAGTGAGCCGAGATTGCTCCACTGTACTCCAGCTTAGGTGACAGAGCAAGACTGTCTCAAAAAAAAGAGAGAGTCATTAACAGACATACAACTATATGATTCCATTTATATAATGTTCAAAAGTAGACTAAATGAATCTATGCTGTAGGAAGACAGATTAGTATGTATCCTTGTGGGGAGCCGTGAATGGACGAGTGGAGGAAAGGAAGGACTTTGGGGTGCTGACAGTGATCGGGGTGCTGTGGATATGAAGTGTACACTTTATAAGAATTCTTTCAGTTGTGTACTTATTATTTATGCACCATTCCCTATGGAAGTTAGACTTTGACAAAAGTGAAATGAAAAAGAAACTAAATAGCCTTGTTGACTTTCCCTAAAGATAGAAAGTACATCATGTTTATTTCTAATGCTTGTTCAAATGAGTAGAGACTTTGGGGAAGGATGACATGGCGGGATAATCACTTACAGGAGTAAGAGTTATGGGGCTATTTCCTGGGCATGGAAAGATTAGACCCCCTTCCAGCCTAGCCATTTCATTTTTATTATCTTGGAAGCAAACTGGCCAGCTGTTCCTCCTAATGTCAGGTTAACAATGATTGTGGTTGTTCCCTGCGACATGGGTCAGGCTGTAACATACCCTCCCCTTATATTTACATAGAGACAGAAGGTATAGATAGGTGCAAATGGGAAGGGAACAGTGTATTTCTCCACTGTGTGCTTATGTCCAAATCAGAAACCAGCCTCATTCTTGCTTATTAATTATTAAAGAAAACAAATTTTACCAATCAGGACATTGTTCTTCAAATGGTGATTGGGGGAAGGGGATTCTCTGGGTTCTGTGAAATATTAAAATTTCTATGTGCCAATAATGACTAAAAATAAATTTTCCACTTATAAAGACAAAACTTCTGTATTGCAAAGTTATTTTCATAGAATAAAATTTTAGTTTATTAAGTCAGTCTTTTGCAAATTGGGGTCCATATATGAATTATGAAGAAAACCTTTCCAGTAAATGCACTGGGATACGTTTAGGTTTATTTGACATGCACAGGAATATTTGAGGGAAGGAGGCAATAAATTCATCTCTTTCATTTGCTGCAGCCTTTCCTTAGAGGGAGTGCTTTTTAAACTGGTGTTAAGATGAAGAAACATGCCTTCTATCATGCTATTGCTGAATTCCCTGCTCCAGAAACATGTAGAAAGTTACCATGAACCAACTGCTTGAAAGCAAATAAGATGCTCTTGTCTTAAATGTAGTCATCATTTTGGAGGAAGAAAAGCCGTAGTGAGTCCTTCTTTTTTCTTTTTCTTGACTGAGGAGTAGCAAATGCTATTTACACTGTTATCTGGCAAGAAAAAATTTCAAGTAATGTTTACAAAAAAAAAGAAAAAAAAAGCCTGCCAACACTTATTTCTTCTGGGCACTGATATAGCTGAGTTAAAAGCCCTTTGGAGATGGAGAATATGACAAGAAAAGTTGCACACCCCTAACCAAAGCGGACTTTCCAAGAGCTAAAATAAAGCCACTGTCATTAAGGTTTTTCACACTGGGGCTTGTTGGCAGAATTTTGCAAGAATCATTTCCTCCATGGTGGAAATGAAGTGACAATGTCTTTCCTGACTGTTGCTAAAGGTGAAGTAAGAATTTGAATTGAGAGAGGCAGTTAAAATAGTATCTGAACTTTTGAACTTCCTGATCAGATAATTATTCTTGAAAGTCTGCATAAGATGGAAAAGAGAACTAATGCTATTTAAAGTGTTTAATTTTAGAGGAATATCGTTATTAAATAGTATTCCTTCCATAATTTTTTGGTTGTTGAGTTGCAGGCATGACAAGAATTTAATAAAGATACTTCTGATTGATAAGATGGGGTATAAATAGAAAGTTCTCTTGAATAGGAAGATGTATATGTTTGGAAATTGAACTTGTCTCTTTTTGCTTAGAAGTGTGTGTAAATTAATGCAAGATATTTGTCTATATCTCAATCCCAGGTCTCCCTCCTGAGCGGCAGATCTGCACACCCAACTTCTTACTAGACACGTTTCTTGAATGCCCCATAGGTACCTTATTTCAACATATTCAAAATAAAACTCATCATCTCAGTCTTCTCCTGCTCACCCACCTTGTCCCTTTACTACTATTTCTTCATTCTTTCTTCTATTAATCATTGTTAAGCTGGTTTCCAAAATCATTCATCTAGGTATCAACCTTGGATTCTGCCATCACTGATGCCACACACCCCAATAAGTCACTTCCAATATATTTCCTAAATCCACTCACTTTCAGCAACCCCCTGTTTCCCATCTAGAGGTGACCACTAGTATTCCACCGCTTGACTCTTTCAACGTGCTCCTGACGAGTCTTCTGGTGGCCCTTCACTCTTTTGCCTCTTTCAAGTTGTTACCGTGAGAGGGATCTAAAATTCAACTCTCATTTTTTTCGTTTCTGTACCAAAACCATCCTTTGGATTCCTGTTCTTAGGAAGAACTCCTCAAAATGTTGTGTAAGATTCTGTGTACTCTGATCTTGACCCTGCTTACCACTCTAGCTGATGTGAAGCTCCCTGTTCCTATTATCTCTGAGCACACCCAACCCTGCTTGTTGCCAGCAAAGGACAGAAAAAGCACTTGGGGCAGCGGGCTGTCAGATTTGCTAACAGTCCAAGCCAGCTCCGAAAAACTGCCACATCCAAGACAGGGGCTCTTTCTGTGAAGTAACAGTGACTAGTAGGACAGACATTGAGTCCGTCTTCTCTGGCTGTGACTGTGCTAGTGAGAGAAAGCCCTGCTCCACAGTTTCTTGCATCAGTACATTCCGGAAGCCCCTGTGCTTGGCCAGGCAGTGCTGCCCCACATCATCTCACTCTTTGTCTTGAGTTTTAACTCCCCCAACTCTACCCAAGGTCCACATTCCCCTATCCCTGGATGCCACGTATTTCACTGACATGAGACTTTCTCCTTATTAAGCATGGAAAGGGGTTTTATAAATGGTGCTCTGAAGACAGATGCCTGCACTTTGTCTTGACTTCTACTTCACCCAGTGTATTCTAGCTGCATCCTTAGCTCACTTCCGTTTTAGTCTCAAGATGGTCCCAGTCCCCTCCTCTATTTGGTTCATGTTTTCTTATATTGTTAACTGGGAATGCTAAAAATATTAATTTAAGTGCATTATATTTATATGAGGGGAACACTTGAGATATTTCTAGCACGCAAGACCACCTGCAGAAACTCTGGAAGTTTCCCTTACGCACAATCAGCCCAAAACCTTTTTAATACAATAGATTTTTTTTTATGATACTATTATTTACCTCCTACCATTTTCCTTTTCCCACCTATGGCTCCAAGCAGACTAAATTTCTCTCAGGCTCTTATTTTTGTTGTGCTGTCTTAGTCTGTTCAGGCTGCTATAACAAAATATACCACAAACTGGGTGGCTTATAAACAATAGAAATGTATATCTGACAGTTCTGGAGGCCTGGAAGTCCAAGATCAAGGCAGTGGCAGGTTTGATATCAGGTGAAGACCTGCTTCCTTGTTCATGGATGGGGCCTTCTCACTATGTCTTCACATAGTGGAAGGGGCAAAGCAGCTCTCTGGAGCCTCTTTCATTCATAAGGGCATTAATACCATTCATGAGGGCTCTGCCTCTATGACACAATCACCTCCCAAAGGCCTCACCTCCTAACCTCATCACATGGGTGATTAGGTTTCAATATTACACGAATCTGAGAGGAACACAACATTCAGATCATAGCATTTGCTTTCCTTTCAAGACTTTCACACAACAGATCGCCTCCAGATCACAAGGCTCTTACTCCTCTTTTGTGCTTGGCTACTTTATAACATCCCTTTAGACCTCACTTCCTTCAGGACACCTAGGTTAGCCTTTGCCTGTGCGCCTAGCACCTTCCACCCCCTTCACACAGCACCTAACACACGCTGTTGGGTTTCTGTGAGGTATGAAAGCTCTGGAACAGCAGGGTTCTTGTCTTTCTTGTTCATCCTTGCATCTTCAAAGCCTGCAGCAGTACCTGGACCAGAGCAAGTACTTAATGAGCATTTGTTAATGAATGAATAAACAGATTTTTTTCATTAATCATCTAATCAGTGAATTTACAATTCTCTGCAATTCTTTGATACTCTAAGAAACTGAAATTTATTTTCTGAAAGTATGTATTAGTTTCATTTCCTAAGAAATTTGATTTTTCCTATCATCACTACCCAGTGGTTATTTTAGCTATGCTGCCATATGGCAAAACACATGAGGCATCTAATATTGCCTTAAGAAAGCTGTTTCACAGTAAAAACTATTCAGGCCTTTCTCTCAGCACTTTTTATTTTATGTTGACATTATTGGTGTTTGTATCTCTCTTACCTGTAAGACATTAGGTGCCTCAAAGGCACTGACCATGTGTTATTCAACTTTATATATAAGGTTGTATTCCTCACAACCTTATATCTAGTACAGTGTTGGAAGTCAGTAAATGTTTGTATAAAAGCTTAAGATGGGCCAGAATCCACATCTTGGCTCAAAAACTGTGTAACTGCCAACACCTACCTCTGTGCTTACACCCTCAAAGCCTCAGTTTCTACATCTGTAAAAATGGGGATCCTGCTGTTATAAAACATCATCTCACAGGGTTGTTATGAAGTATTATGTAAAATATAATGTAAATAAGGAACTCAGCATTGTGACTGAAACCTAAGAATTATGAATAAGCTAGAATGGGGATAAATCTAACTTCCTTTGTGAAGACATACGGTGCACCAAGATGTTAACTTTTCACTGTCACAGCCTGGCAAGACACATTCTTAAATCTAGTAAAGTTGTTGCAAAAAGAAAGCAAAGAGGCAAACTTTCCAATTTTTATATTAAGAAAATATTGTTAATTTTTGAATGTATCTGAAATATAAAATGAAGTGAAATATTCAATGCAAATAAAATATACTACAGGACAATTTATAGGGAGCTTAAATGGATGAGTTACATAATTTGTCTTATGAATATTCTCTACCAAAAGCAAAATAAATGGGATAAATAATATTCTCAGACTGTAAATCATTGAAAACGATATATACAGTTGGAGAAAAGGACAAGAAAATCATAGCAGAACCTGCTGTTTCCTAATTAAAATTCCATAGAATTGTCTATAGATTGCTTGCTTTTTATTAATTTTGTGATTATCCTTCCCTTTTCTTTGAAATAAAAATAAGAAAACACCAAAGAAAAAGGTTCTCTAGTCATAATGTTTAGGAAAGTCAAAATGTTAAACATGAACATTCTAGGACTGGGATACAATTTTTAAGGAGAAAGAACTTTACCCTTAAGCCTTAAGCCTCAGGTCTCCCAGTGTGACATGTTTCAATCTGCTGAGACTAAGGTGTTTGGCTGGATTGTTTGCTGTTGTCTGGTTGGGCTCATCTTAAAGCAGTTTCTATTCTTGTATTGGTTTGTGTGACAATTTTCATACCATTTAGTGAGAATTTGTATTTTTTTCAATTGTTGCGGATTCCTCTGTAATTATTGTAATTGCATCTTATTATATAATTTGCGTAAATATATGCAATCATGGAATTAGAAAACTCGGGTGGTGATATTCAGTGTCACAACTGCAGTGGTTAAAGATGTCTGATTTTTTTAATCTTTGAAAAAAAAATAAAAGCCAACTAAATAAAGCAATTTCAGGGGAAAGCGTTTTAGCTGTCTAAAACTGATTGCCAAAGAAATCAACCAAACATTTTTATTTAGACAAAGATAAGAGGCTTCATGTTTTTGTCTGTTCTAACTCAGATATTTGGAAAACTTAATTTTAAGATATCAGTTTGATGCCTGCTCACTTATAAAGTTTCAGTATTAACTTTAAACTATAAAATACTGAGGATCATATGCTCCTAATGATACCTTTTCTGTATGTTGTTGTCAATGTGAGTTTAAAGAAAGATTTATTAATACTGTGAATAGGACGCATACTATCAATATTGACATCTGTATCCATACAGTTGGAGATATTTACGTTGATGTGAAGACACAGACAGTAGTAATTTATATGCCTTTCAAAATCCCAGTGACTATAAAATTCTGTTCCTCTGACTATACATTAGGGAAATGGTTTATTTAAGTAAGTGGTCAAGGGCAAAAAAAAAAAAAAAAAAAAAAAGCATAACTCAAGTTCAGCACCCACTGCAATCATAGATGATAAAAATGAAGCGTTCATCAAGCTAACCCTTTCAGCTCTAGAATTCCATGTGCACTGAGAGCAAAGTCCATTGATCTACATTCATCTTTTTAAAACTTCACTTTCTGCTAGAAGCAAGGACATATGCTCACTTAGGAAAGCCTTCAGGCTGGTACTGCTAAAATTTTAACACATTTATAAAACTTCCTGGGTGGCAATAATAATCATTTTTTCTATTTGAGAATTTGGAACGTTAACAGAAAACCTGTTTTCTACCAAAATAAAGGCAAGATTAATCTAGCTCTCTGCATTTTAAAAAAGCCTTACTGAAACACTTGTATAGAATAGATCACTCACTGATTCCTTGAATGCAAATTCCTTGAATTTGTGGTTCACAGTTTTTAGGGGAAAAGTATCTTTTACCTATACATCAAGAAGGGAATCCAAATTTTGATTGAAAACCCTCCTGTACCTGTGTTCGCCTGAGTGTTTCCAAGACATGAGTTTGCAGGTAGGAAGCTGGGATGGATGACACACCTGGGAGGGACAGGGCTAAGCCAGCCTCATCCAGCTACATACAGCCGCTTTATCTTTGTCTCTAAAGGACTCATCCCTTGTTCCATATTTTTAAAACAACCACGCATTAACAAAGACATTCTCAATCTTCTTGTTTTCTCTTTAATTCTCTTTAAAAGAAAGAAAAAATTCTGTAGGCTCTACTCAAACGCTATACAGTGGTCTTAGGGACGGGAACTAAAAACTTTTATGATCAAGAAATTTTTGCCCCCAGTTGTCATCCCGCTCTAAATTTTACTTTATTTTTTGATGTAGGGATGTTTCTTTAAATATCAAGATTTCACAAACACCACATGTTCTCACTCATAGGCAGATGTTGAACAATGAGAACACATGGACACAGGGAGGGGCGCATCACACACTGGGGTCTGCTGGGGGGACTGGGGAAGGGATAGCAGGGGGTAGAGCACTGGGGAGGGATAACATGGGGAGAAATGCCAGATATAGGTGATGGCGATGGAGGCAGCAAATCACACTGCCATGTATGTACCTATACAACAATCTGCATGTTCTTCACAAGTACCCCAAAACCTAAAGTGCAATAAAATATACATTTAAAAATATTTTTAATAAAAATAAATCCAGATTTCAGTTTCCACTGGAAAACTAATGAATTATTAAAGGATGGGGATTTGAAGCAATCTTTAATGTTCAATAAGGAGAAAGCACAAGGCTTCAATAAACTGTTCCATATTTCTCTTTTAATGCTCTGTTTAAAACCTAGACAGTGTGTCATAAGCCTTTTAAAAAAAGAATTGTGTTTACCAATAGAGAATACGAGGTTTTTCTTTCTTTTTAGATACTTTTCTTGCAATTAGGATATACCTTGACGTCACCGTGGCTATGGCTTCATGTTCCAAACAATGAGTTTTTTCTCATGCTTGGTTAAACAAAAATAATGTTAGTATAATTTCCCTGTCAATTACTTTGTTTGTTGATAATCAGTGTTAATGTCACTAAAAATTAAGTGTAAATATTAACCAAGTACATCGGTAAATGATTAACAGGAAAAATGAAAAGAGAATTACAAATTCTAAATAAAATTGCGATACTTCTCCAGAATCCCTTCTTCCTACAGTAACTCCCTCAGCATGAATGAAAAGTCAGGTGGGCCAGGCTGGGAGCTCTACTTCCTTCAAATATACAAGTTTTGATTTGGAAAGGAAATTTTGACCTCATTATTTCACCCTGTCTTGAACCAAGTTTTTATGCATCTACTTTATTATTGCTCTTTGTGTATACATAAAAACAAATATTTTATTTTGACTTTAACCTCAAATGAATACTACAGCTATAAGCAATTGACACAAGATAAACCTAAAAGAAGTTTAAAAAACCATAGAGTAAGATTCATGATAGATAAAAACTGACCTGCTTGCAATATTAAACATTGCTAAACTCAAGCAAGGAAAAATTAGGCTAAATATTGACAACAGTGTCAAAATGTTCTCTATTCATTCATAATCTATTATTGATCTAGGATAACTAATAAATCTGTACAGTGTGATGCATTTTTTTGGAAAATTAAACTCCTGACTTACACAATATATTCCAGTTGACTCTGAGTAATGAGGTTATAAATAATTTTAAAATTTGGTGTCTTGCTTTTCTTTAAAAGAAAATTTAATACCAAGGTATAGTAGTGTATTAGGGTTCTCCAGGAAAACAAAAACAATATACGTTATATATAAATAAATATATTTACATATTTATATTTGTGTGTGTATATATATGTATATTTATTGTAAGGAATTGGCTTATGTGATTATGAGGCTAGGAAGTCCCAGAATCTACAGTCTCCAGGCCGGAGACCCAGGCAAGCCAGTGGTATAAGTTCTGATTCAAAGGTTAGCAGACTGAAGACAGAAGAAGAGCCAGTTTTTCAGTTTGGGTCCAAGGGCAGGAAAAGACCTATGTCCCAGCTCAACAGTCAGTAGCAGGTACTCCCTCTTACTGGGACTTTTGGTTCTATTCAGGTCTTCAACTGATTGGATGGGGCTTGCCCACATTAGGGAGCAGAGTAAGTTTTACTCAGTCTACCAATTCAGATGGTTATCTCATCCAGAAACACCCTCACAGACACACCCAGAACAATGTGTCCAAATGTCTTGGCACTTCATGGCCAAGTCAAGTTGATGCATAATTAACTGTCACACTAGGTAACATATGAAGAATTATTAAAAATAAATAAATAAGTTAATCAGCTGGATGGAAATTACCATCTTTCTAGAAAATAGAGTTGTAGAAGAGAATGAAGCTGATAATGCGCCTGAAATCTTTTTTCTGGCTTCTATTCCAGTCTAAGAATGAGGGGGGAAAAAAAGAGATTTCTAATAAAATCCTTCTAATGTGTGGGTCATTTTTACCACAACATCAGTAATGGAGGGGAAAGTCAAAAGAATAAGGCTCTAGGCCGGGCCTGGTGGCTCACACCTGTAATCCCAACATTTTGAGAGGCCAAGATGGGTGGATAATGAAGTCAAGAGATCGAGACCATCCTGGCCAACACGGTGAAACCTCGCCTCTACTAAAAATACAAAATGTAGCTGGGTACGGTGGCACACTCCTATAGTCCCAGCTTCTTGGGAGGCTGAGGTAGGACAATCCTTTGAACCCAGGAGACGGAAGTTGTATTGAGCCGAGATCGCACCACTGCACTCCAGCCTAGGTGACAGAGCAAGACGCTGTCTCAAAAAACAAAGAAAAAGAAAGCAAAAAATGAGGCTCCAAGCTGAGCACTGTATTTCACTTACTTGCTGAAATAAAGTGGCTTCTACACTGAAGAATCATAAAGACTGCATTCTATCCATTTCCTGTTTACTTCTCCATTTCTTTGTTTTCATAAGTGAGGCTTACTTGCACATCATTAAGATGCTATAAAACAGCATTAAAATCCTACCTTTTAATTTCCTCAGCTAGGCCCCTCTCTTGTTGTCTTGCCAATGCCTCAGTTCTCAGGCCATGGTTATCTTTCTCTGTAATTGTGAGTGAGGAACTTTCTGAACTGGTTTGACAGCCTCTGGTTTTACCCCTTCAAACTCCTCTTCCTTGCAGCTGATTGAGTGATCCCTCTGAAGAACAAATATGACCATGCCCTCCCAACTTAAACAGCTTCCAGGCTGCCTCGATAACGTGAGGACTGAGTGAATACCCCTTGACCTGGCTCCGACAGTGCCTCCCGTCTTGCGCCACCTGGCTCCTCTCCTCCCATCCAGCCATGTTACTCTCCAGAAGTCCCAAACAGCTCATAGGTTTCCACATGCACCAAGGAATGTGTGTGCCATCGTCCACACTGTTCTTGCTCCTAGATGGCTTCCTACAAGCTGAAAATCTCCACCTTCTTCCCTTAATGGGTTTGTATTTAGTCTTCAAGGCATGGTTCAGGCATGCTCTTTTCCCAAAAGTTTTCTCTGACACTCCCTCTGTCTAAGGACAAGGTGCCTTTCTTCTGTCTTTCAGAAGAAATTTACCAGTGATCATACTGAGCATATATCTGATAGTCTCATCTCCTCTGCTGTAAAGTCTTTGGTTTTAGAACCTGTATTAATTCATCTTAACATCCCCAGCACCTTGCAGAGTGTAAGTGCTGAGTAAATGGGAGCTGAACTAAGCTGAATACCCAAAGATGAAACCAAGAGTTCTTAGTTACTTTTAAAAAAATAAACTTCTGACCTTTCTTCATTATAATCTTGGCAAATCAGAATACCTTTGCCCTAAAATAACTGTAATCAGGGAGTTGAAGCTGGAGTGATAATGAGAACTATAGTGTTACTACACTAATGAATTTTTAGCATTGTATGAGAAATAATAGAAAAAACCCATAACCAGTTTCACAGAGGACTGCTAATGAAAATCAGAGAAAACACTATAAATATGGCATTAAAGTAGAAAGCTGTGATCTTAAACAAGCTTAGAGATGGAAATATTTGCAGAAAAATAAGGCAGTGAGAAGCAATGTCCTGTATAATGTTTTGATGTGTGATATTCATCTTTCTGGTGATGACTTTATCTCACATGTAAATTAGGAAAAAGGGAAAGGAAAGCGTATCCATACCATTCATGTTCAGGGAAGGAGAGTCAAGAATCTTAGAACAGCTTCTCGAGTCAACTCTACATATTCTGGGCTTTTGAAGTGCTGGTGAATTTTTTTAATCTCGCCTTCTACAAAGAAATTTTAATCTCACCTTCTACAAAACTTAGAAATTTAAAAATCCAGGCTACTGTCAATTCTGTGACTTTCCAAGAATCAATCTCATTATTCTTTGACATCTTAAAAGAAAACAGCCATATGACTGATAATCTTTGGTGAATTTCAGATGCATGTGCCGTAAAAACTGTGAAGAAATTTAAATCTTAAAGTACTGATATTTGGGCTTTTTAAAAAAACCTGCCAGTTCAGATATAATGTCTGACACTGAATAATCGACTTATCTCCTTTGCTAAAAATGGCCAGTACCCAAAACTAAAACAATAAGGACACCCAATCGGGAACTTAAAATTTTGATTTACTCTGTGTACTTCATAGAAGTTCCCACTCTTACCTCCTTCTGACAAGTTTTTTTATGCATAGTCACATGCTTTGTACCTGCATTACCTTCTTATACTAGTCACAACGCATTGGATCAGGAAACAGTGGCTGGCCCAAAGTCAGCCTATGGGTTAATCTTACAAGTAGGTGGGGCCAGTCATGCATTTATACTGGACAGCAACTGACAAGCCAATCAGATACTCTCTTGAAGAATCTGAATATGGAAACACAAATAATAGAGTAATGCCCAAGCCCCCAAACAAAAAATATATGGTGGAAAGAAGAATAGAGAGGTCAGGGTGGGTTACTGTAGTGTAAACCATCATTTAGTTGTGGTTAGAGCACAGTCATGAGAATAGGAAATAGCCATAACGAATGAGAAGTGAACTGCTAATGGCAGAGAATGTAGACTACCTGCTTGAGAGATTTGGTAACGAAAGCAATAAAGTAATAGCTTACTGGGAATTATGCCTGAGAAAGTTTATTTAGGGTAGACTGGAAGTAGGAATAAATTTAGAGTCTAAGGCATAACTTGAAGATAAAAGAAAAAGGAAAGTTACAAATGTGGCATGGCCGCAGAGGAGAAAACTGAAACAAAATTGGGAATGAAGAGTTCATCTGTGGAAAGAGGAAAGGCATCCTTTCTTTGACACAGAAAGAATGAAGAAAAGAGAGTGGAGGACACTAAGTAACGGAAAGAAAATAAGTGAAAAGGAGCTCTTCTTTTCCTGTCTTGGTGATTGATCTTCAGCATAAAGAAAAGTAAGAAATAGAAAACAAGAGAGAAAAATCAGTGAAACAAAAAACTGATTCTTAAAAATAAATCAATAAAACTGATAAACCTCTAGCAAGACTCATAAAGTTATAAAACAAGAATACGGAAATCACCAATAGCAATAATAAAATAGGGATTTCAGTACAAATTCTACAGCCATTACAATTAAAAAGTTCCAGAGGTGTGCAATACTAATTAACCATTTGAAAGTCAATAAATCACTAACAGAGTAAAGGAGAAAAACACGGGTATATCAATTGACACCAGAAAGCATTTGACATATCCAGCACCCACTCATGATAAAAGCTCTCTAAGCAAACCAAGAATGAGGAAACCTACTCAGCTTGATACAGAACATCTACAAAGAAACCCTTACAGCATATATCATATGGGACAGCATAAGACTAAATACTTCCTTTTAAGATCAGGAACAATGAAATAACGTTTGCCATCATTCTTATTAAGCATGATGCTGGAAGTTCTAACCACTGAAATAAGGTAAGAAAAAGAAAATAAAACGAAGGCATATGTATTGTAAAGGAAGAAATAAAACTGTTCCCATTTTTAGATGACATGATTATTCTATGTAGGAAATTCCAAGGAATCTACCAAACAAACAAAGAACTGCTAGGACTAATAAATAAGTTCACTATAGTTAACAGGATGAAAGAACAACATGCTTAAAGCAATTGCATTTCTGTATTCCTATGATGAATATATGGAAATATAAATTTGAAACTCAAAACATTTACAACCACTCCAAAGTAAATGAAATACTTAAGTATAAACAAAAAAAAATGTTCAGAATCTGTCTGTGAAAACCACAAAATGCCACAGGAAAAATCAAAGATCTGAATAAATGGGAAGACATACTGTATCCATGGGTCGGAAGAGTCAGTATAGTAAGTATGTCACTTCTCCGCATATTGATCTATAGATTTAAAGTAATTCCTATCAAGATACAAGCAAGATTTTTTTTTTGGACCTTATTCTAAAATTTATATGGAAAGGCACAAGCCCAAGAATGGATGAAGTGATCTTGAAAACGAAAAAAAATGAGACTATTCATTCTACCTGATATAGCTACAATAATCAAGATAGTATGGTATTGCTAGAGGTATAGACACAGATCAATAGAATAGAATGGAGAACCCAGAAATAGACCCACACAAATATATACAACTGATGTTTGTCAAAAGTGCAAAAATTTTGCATAAGAAACTTTTCAAACCAGCCCAGGCATCATGGTGAAACATCTCTACTAGAAGTACAGAAAATAACTGGGTGTAGCAGCAGGCAACAGTGGTCCCAGCTACTCGGGAGGCTGAGGCAGGAGGATTACTTAATCTCAGGAGGCTGAGGCTGCAGTGAGCCGTGATCACACCATTGCACTCCAGCCTAGGTAACAGGGTGAAACTCCACCTCCAAAGAAAGAAAGAAGGAAGGAAGGAAGGAAGGAAGGAAGGAAGGAAGGAAGGAAGGAAGGAAGGAAGGAAGGAAGGAAGGCGGGAGGGAGGGACGGAGGGAGGGAGGAAACAAAACTTTTAAAAAGGAAGTAAGGATAGAGGAATGATAGCATTTTAAATAATATTGGAGCAATTGAACATCCATGGGCAAAAAGAAAGTCAGCCTATTAAAGGGCAACATGAGGGATGCTTGTAGCAATGAATATTTTCTGAATCTACTGTATCAGTGTCAGTACCCTGGTTATGATATTGCAGTATACTTTTGCAAGATGTTACCATTGGAGAATACTAGTAAAAGGCATATAAGATCCATTTGCATTATTTATTATAACTGCATGTGAGTCTAATTGTTGCAAAATAAAAAATTAATTTAAAAAATTAAATGCTACTACATAATAATAAAAAAAAAAGTGAGTAGACAATCAGGAACAGAAACTGGAGACTTACAGCCATCGGACAGGGTTTGGAATCATCCCTGTGGAAGGTACTTGGTTGTCAGTTGGAGATGAATAAAAGGATTACCCACAGCTGGGCACAGTGGCTCACACCTGTAATCCCAGCACTTTGGGAGACAGGCTGGTGGATCACTTGAGGTCAGGAGTTCAAGACCAGCCTGGCCAACATGGTGAAACCCTGTCTCTACTAAAAATACAAAAATTAGCCAGGCGTGATGGCAGGTACCTGTAATCCCAACTACTTGGGAGACTGAGGCAGGAGAATCACTTGAACCTGGGAGGCAGCGGTTGCAGTGAGCGGAGATTGTGCCGCTGCACTCCACCCTGGGTGACAGAGCAAGACTCCATCTCAAAAAAAAGAAAAAAACAAGTTCCATCACTAGTCACACTGAGGTTAGATCTCATGGATTTGCAGCAGAACAATTAAGTGTATTTGGAAAAGCATAATCTCAAGGTATGATGACTTCATATCACATCTCATACATATATACAGATATTCACAGAAACTATAAAGTCTCGGCTCCAACAACTTAAAAATTAATGGCCATTCCAAAGAAAAGATACGGCATGCACTTTCCTGAACTTTTGCAAATGCATCAAATGAAAGTCCTATTGAAAATATGGTCAGATGAGCATAGCATGACAGTACAAAAATGAGCAGTAGAGCTAGGTGGGGTGGGGATCAACACTGCAAAGCCGCAGAATAGGAGAGGCAGATTTCTGCTGGGTTGTCTTCATCTGTGAGTGCGTGTGAGTGGGCGAGTGTGTGTGCATCTATGTAAGCTGAGGCGTGAACAAAGGACTTTACGTCCAGATAAAGAAGTATTATTTATATCTTCAAATCCCACAAACCAGATTCTGCTCAGTAGCATTATTTTCTCATTCCACTAAGCCCTTCCATTCCAATTTCAACTTCGAGAAGTGAAATGTAGCACACTGAAGAGATACCCTGAAAGTATCTAGATACCGTGTTTCAATTGGGAGGAGAAGATTAACTGGAATTAAGTTTCTGGAGGGCAGGTCCATTTCATGCATTTTAATATCCCCTGCGCAGTTACTTTTATGTAAGAACACACAAGTCTCTTCTGAGTGACTGGATGAATATACTCCTTTTAATGAGATCAAACTTCGTGTCCAACATTTATTGGACTTAATGGAGAATACCAAGGCATTTAATATACTGTCCTTTCTCTAAAATATTCATAACCAGAATTTTTGTCTGTCTCCTTTTCTCTACAATGACAACTTCACTGATGAATTCGTTCAAATGTGTTTCTTTGCTTCCTCTCATACTTTCAGATATGTACCAAAGTTCCCTCTATGCCATATCCTTGGTGTACAGTGAGCACAGCATCCACAGTTCTGTGAGCAAACACCTAGGGTTTCAGACCAAGGACAATTTAAGCTAAGGGAACCAAAACTTTCAAGAAACCGTGAAGAAATGTGTAGTCCTTTGTGTCCAGACATTCCTGACCTGTACAGACCCATGAGCAGCAATTAGATTTATTTTTCAATTTTTTGAAACTGAGGAGAGTAAGTCATTCTAGATGGCCTGGTGGGTTATTCCGCTTCTGTAAAGCTATAAAGGAATACCTGAGACTGGGTAATTGATAAAGAGAGGAGATTTCAGTCACAGTTCTGCTGGCTACACAGAAAGCATGACACTGGCGTCTGCTCCTGGTGAGGCCCCAGGAAGCTTACAATCATGGTGGAAGGGGGAGCCAGCGCATCACAGGGCAAGAGCAGGGGCAAGAGCGAGGGAGGGGGAAGGTGCTGCCTACACTCTTTTAAACAACCAGATGGGTGTTGCAAACTAACAGCAAGAACTTGCTCATCACCAAAGGGATGGCGCTAAGCCATTCATGAGGGATCTGCACCCAGACCCAATACCTCCCAGCAGGCCCCACCTCCAGTACTGGAGGTCACATTTCAACCTGAGCTTTGGAGGGCACAAATATCCAAACCATATCACCTGGTTTTCTTAAAGCAATCTACTTAAATTTGCCAGTTCAATACCAAAGACATAGTTTATTATCACCATCAGAGTCACTCAATCTTGAAGATTATAGGGCTGAGAAGACCAGAGCTGAGTCTATTTTCCTATCTTCAGTCATCACTGTACTGAAATTAGTTCAGATTAAAAAGAGTGTCTTGCTTTAACATTTCAAGTGACAGAGCCTCTCATGGAAATGCCTTCAAGAGTTTCAAAGCCTCCATCATTAGGTGCAGCCATCCAAGGCAAACATTTGATACCTAATGAAGAGAAGCAGTAAGAAGATATATGTGTCCTGCATGATACATTCCAGAGTGGGTGATGTGTTTTAAATATATATATACCAATAAAAACCTAGATCCTAATTTTTTCAGGAGTTTCATTAATAAATATAAACATTTCTTCCATTTCTTGAACTGTGAGAAATGCAACTTTTCTTTTCAAAAACTCTGTTTTGCGTTTGTCAACTTTAGAGAGACAATATTTTAAAAGATAACTGGTGACAAAACTCTGTAGAAGAGATGGCTGGGACCTAGAATGACATTTTGATCCATAAGGCAGCAACATGGAAACCAGGACTTTCAACCCACATGCAGCTCTTTAGGGACCACATGCAGATTTGACGGACTCTCTGGTTTCCGAGACCTGGCCAAGTCCACAGAACTCTGACAACTGTGCACTTCCCATGCCAGCTGACACATTTGTGGGAAAACTGAGCAAATGGACCTGCCATGCAGGATCAAAAGAAGTAGGCACCAGAAATTCCATGGCTCTCCTCTCCCTTGTTATTTTAGTTTTCTTGTTATGAAATAAAGCCAAGTAATATAAAATTTAGAAAGTACAAAGCAAACTTTAAAAAGTAATGAATGTTTTAATAGAGAAGTCACTTATAATTCCACTATCAAGTGCAAATCACTTTTACCTTTGCATATAAATATTTTTCTAAAGTTAAAGTAGCATGATTATTTAGAAAATTCAACTATCACCCAGGGCCAACCATTGCTAATACATTAGTGACTACTCGGTCATCTCTTTATTCATACCTACACACATAGGTAACTCTGTAATTTATATAGGAGTCACCCTCTATATCATGTCTTGCATCTGGCTCTTTTATTCAGTTGAATTTTAGAGATCTTTCTATTATCAAGAAATATAGAAGAACAGTATTTTTATTGTTACAGAGAATTTCTTTAAGTGGATGGATGGATGTTCTAGAATGTATGCAGCTAATCCCTCATTTATGAGTATGTAGGTTATTTCTAAGTTTTTCTTCTCTGAAATAATACTTCAGTGAAGCTCCTTGTATATGCAATCATGTGCTTAACCTAATAGCTCCTTGAGAGAAATTTCTAAGAGAGGAATTAGTGGTTTGATTTTGGTATGTATTTCAGGACTGCCAAGAGGAAGGTGCTGAGAATATATGCTCTCATTAGCAATACATAAAAAGATGGATTCTTCATACCTTTATTAGTATTACTAATATTTCTCTAATTTACTAGGAGAAAATGAAATATTCACCCCATTTGTTAGGTAAAAAGATGGGCCATTTTTACTGATAATTTTTCATTAATAGTACAATCAAACATCTTTTTGTATATTCATTTACCATTTTATTCTTTTGCGAACTGCTCATTTTTAAATTGTTATTTTCATTTCATTTAAAATTGCTTTGTAAAGGTTTACTTTGTATTATAAATATACATTTCAAGTCTATCATGTATTGTAAATGTTTTCCTAATTTGTTGCCTTTTGATTTATGACATTCTTTTACTGTACAGAAGTTTTTCAATTATGTATATATTTTAACACCTTCAAATAACACCTAATACATAATTTCATATCTGGCTTTTGCATTTTTAATATTGTATTGTTTTTGTTTTTCCTTGTTATTGAAAGTCCTAAAAGATACTTTAATTAATATATAAAATATATTTTAGGAATGTACCATTATTTCCTTAACATTGGCTGTATTTATATTTTTTTATTTCTCAATACTAATAGTGCTGTATTGGAGGAAATGAGGTGATGGAGAGAGAGAGAGAGAGAGAGAGAGAGAGAGAAGTAGCTGTGATTCAAAACTCTAGTAAGAAGATAAAAATGCAACATGAGACTGTTTCCTTTATCACTATTGGGAAAGGGACAAAGATTTAGCAAAGGACCCATTGTGATATCTTAAAAAAAATGACGAGAGGCATGTTAAGTAAAAGTAGCCTAGGGGAAAATAAATAATTCTTTCTTCTGAGTGACAGAGAACTACAGCACATTCAATTTGTGTGTTTTAGTAGACTTATAATTTTAATTAAGCCTCTGGGTTTTTTCTTTGTGCTTGTCCCTTTTGTTTTAATATGACATGAGGTCTTTTCTTTTTTTCCTTATCTGTAGGGTCCCTGATGACGTCTATTGCATTTTGTTACTCTTGGCAATAATAAAATATATCCATTCTCTTTAGGCTTGTCTCATAAGTGGTATTATTGCATTATTCAAGCATTTAAATTTGATTGATGAGTTAATACATAAGGTTACTCATAAATCTGTTAAAGTCATTTATTTTTGATTCTGAAATAATTGTGCATGCCATTATAAATGCTGCTTTCTGGAAGAGTAACCATACGTTGTAAGGACTAATTTTGGGGTCAAAGTGGAAAGTGGTGATCTTCTCAATGTGTGATTTATTGGAGGAAAATGGAGCTTGACGGGGACAATCTGGGAGTACGTGGTTGGGAGGGAACCCCCAGATAGACCTCATGTTACTTTGCTGTTGCTCAACGGTTTGTTTTGTGAGACTTCCAGCACCAGTCAGGGTGAAATACAGTTTCACATTTTAATGCCACCTCTATTGTTTCTTTCTCTTTTCTCTACTAAGACCAGGGAATAGAACATAAAGGTCGACAGCTTTATCCTGATCTGAATTGTTTTGAATACTGTGCTTGTATTTTCATCGTTCATTGATTTTTAATGCAATGTGATGTATTACAGCCATATTCATTTCAGTGTGCTGCACCAAAATTGTGTTTTCGGAAGTGTGGCTTTTAATAAAAGGAAACACTTGTGCTTATTTGTGCCATATCAGCTGTGTCACATCAAGTCCTTAATATACTTAATTCATTAGGGGTTCTTTTCCCAATTTCACAGCAATAAAGGTAGCACGTTGGTTCCATTACCTTACTTAGGTTTCAGAGTTGTTTTGAAACATTAAGAATTTTGATTTTAGTTTCTATGCCATTTCATTTATATCAGATGAGTGAGTCCAACCCAAAAAGTGAGTTGAGTACATATTTAGACGGCTACAGTAAGTGAGAAGGGGGCGCTATTTTGCAAATGGGCATGTCTGCCTCTGCCTGGCCTCATCATCTGTCATCTTTGCTCTTTACAATGTGGCTGTTTAGGTTCCATCCACACCCACACTGTAATGTTAAAGAATCTGTCTCCCTATGTGCACCCTAAGGACAGGATCTGGGTCTGTCATCTGAATTTCTGCCAGGGCTTGGTGCTTACTGTAGATAGGCTCCAGCACAAGGCAACATTTGATGGATTCAATTGAGTGAGCCCAATGTCGACATCTTAACATATTGAGCCATTAATACATGCAATTGATTGTTAAAATACAAAGTCCAGCTTCCTTCAAGCCTTCTTTTCTTTCAAAAATATTTGTTGAATACTTGCTGTTTTGTGGACATTGTTTTGGCACAGAGAACACAGTGGTGAGATGATAGAAGTAATCCCGGGCCTCAGGGAGTGGCAATCTAATGAAATAATTTATTAGTCTTGTTTTTCCAATTCACATTCTTTCAAGTTTCAGGTTGGGAAAACAAATCCCCTCATATGAAAAAAATAATAAACTAAAATACTACATTTGGATGGCCAGGTGCAGTGGTTCACACCTGTAGTCCCAGCATTTTGAGAGGCCAAGGCAGAAGGAGGGCTTGAGCCTAGAAGTTGGAGACCAACCTGGCCAACACCATGAGACCTTTCACTATAAAAAATAAAAAATAGCTAGGCACTGTGTTGTATGCCTGTAATCTCATCTACTTGGGGGGCTGAGACAGGAGGATCCCTTGAGCTGAGAAGTTTGAGGCTATAGTGAGCTGTGTTCATGCCACTGCACTCCAACCTGGGCAATAAAGTGAGACCCCGTCTCTAAGAAGAAAAACAAAACCGCATCTGGAGCTTGCTACTGGGAGCATAGTGTGGCAGAGATGCATGGTATAGAGCTGTGCTGTGCGTTACAGTAGCTGCTGGCCACAGGTGGCTGTTAACACTGCAGTGTGCTAGGTCTGAATCGAGAGGTGCTGTTACTATGAAACACATAATGGATCTCAAAGATTTATATATTAAAAACTGTTCATCATCTCAATAATTTGTAGATTGATTATATGTAGAAATAATATTTTTATAGTTTGGATTTAATAAGATATTATTAAAAGTAGGGCCAGAAGTGGTGGCTTATGCCCATAATCCTAGCACTTTGGGAGGTCGAGGTGGAAGAATCGCATGAACCCAGGAGTTCAAGTCCAGCCTAGGCAACATAGAGATACCTCATCTCTACAAAAAAATAAAAATAAAAAATTAATTACACCTAGTTCTTTTCATCTTTTTATGGGATTGCAAGATAAATTTTTTAAAAAATAGATGTAGCTTGTGTTTGTGGCTTGCATTACTTTGGTATTCAAAAGTGCAAGTATAGAGTGAGGCACAGCATAGGCTGGACGCACATTGCTTCACTTCAAATTCTGATCCTTCCCACTGCTAGCTTTGTGGTCTTTGGCAATTTATTAAACCTGTCTTTCATTCTTTGTCTTACCATCTTATAAAGTCAAGATAGTAATAGTACCTAACTCAAAGTATTGTCTTGAGGATAGTTTATATATGGAAATCATTTAGAACAGTATCTGGCATAGAGCGCATACTCTTTAAATGTTTGTTGAATAAGTCAATAAACCCACTGGTCATGTGTACCTTCACCCCAGTAGGTAGAATTTATCAAAAAAGTAATGCAGTTTTTAAACAGCAAGTTTGTGAATAACCTGCATTTTTCTAGGAGCAAGAGTAGCAATTTGCAGACTGACATGGTGAACACTTTTGATAGTTTATTAGTTCAATTCCCATCTCCCCACTCTCTTCCTCCCCCCAGAGCAGATGGAACAAAGGGAGTAAAACTCAAGTGAATTAATTACATTACTCTCTAGTGGGCTTATTGGGAGAATGGTTCTGAAATAGATGGCAAATTCACAATTTTTTTCTTTGCATTATGACTGTTTCCTGTTACTTTGTGTAGGTACCTTCAAAGAAATCTAACCTATGAAAACCCAAGCTTCTACTTTAGGGAGTGGATTTTTTGGATTTATTGAAGAGAATTGTCAGCAGCCATTCAGACACCTCCATGTGTTCATGTATTCATTAACTAGAGAAGAGACACTTTGAACTCAGTCAAAATGTAAGATGTTTATGAAGTCTATATATAAAGGGAAAATATATTGGTTGTGGCAGAGAGACTCTTAAAGTGGCCTCCAATTCTTGTCTTCTGGTGTTCACATCCTTGTGTGGGACATTCCTTTTGCAAGTAGGAAGGATCTGTAACTTGCTATATGTGGCAAAGGGGATGGAATGTTCATGATGACACATATGCAGTAACATGACATAAAATGGTAACGCCTATCCTTCTGGAGTTTCTCCTTCACATGACAGCTTTCAGAAAATATGCAGCCCTGTTGAAGGACCTTCACAGCAAGAGACTTCTGGCAGTTTCTAGTGGCTTAGTGTGGCCTCTGCCAACAGCCAACAAAACACTGCCAAGAACTAAGTTCTCCCAACAACTAGACTGAGCTTATAAGTAAATCCTTCCCCAGCCAAACCGCTGATGAGACCACACCCTGCCAACACCTTGATTGCGCCTTGTGATACCCTATCAGAGGACTAGGTAAAGTAGTGCCAAACTCCTAGTCCACAATAAATATGTGTTCTTTTAAGCTGCTAGTTTGTGGTATTATTCTTATTTATCAATAAATAACTAATACACTGGTATTTTTACTTGCCCAAATTTAACCTCCAAACATATTTTATGGCTAAAGCAAGATACATGCATTGAAGTTATTGGGTGATTGTTCCTTTTCTTCTTTTTACTAGCATCTGACTGATTTAAGTGTATGATGCTTTGCAATAGAATCAGTTACTATATTTATAATATTTCACAGCATTTAAAAACAGTATACACATAAAAGACTTTAGGTTGGCAGATGATGATTCAGCTTTTCATATGTTGTTCTGATATAACTATGTTATTAGGAATGTATCAGACACATATATTTGGTTTTCTGAAGACAGATTTGAACTGAAGATAAGTTTTTCAAGTTATTAGCATATTCCAGGTGGTAGTTAGAATACTGAAATGAATTAAATCACCTGATCATCTGTAGACATTATAGAAGGCCAAGGACAGAGTCCAGAAATTAACAACATTTAAGGATCATGCAGAAAAAGAATCAGCAAAAGGAAAACCAAACCAGGAAGGTAAGGAAGATTTAGGAGAGTGATGTCAGAGATGGAAAGAGTTTGAAGATGAAGAGAGTACCAAAAAGGAGAAGCAAAAATGAAACCTGAGTTAATTGGATTCAGAAATTAGAAAGTGATTATTGACTTGAGCAAGGTGGAGTGGAAGTTGGATTTTGATGAATCATTAAGTCAGGAATAAAGAAGTAGAGGTAAAATATTCACTTAGGTGATAACTAATGGGAGATTAAGGAAACAGTTGTCCTTAAATGATGGAAGAGATGTTTATGTCTGTTGGCCTTGAAGAGTTACTAGAAGAGAAGTTGTCATATGGGAAAGGGAAGGAATAATTGCTAAAGTGAGGTCCAGGGGGTTGAGAGGGAATATGCCAAGTGGCATCATAAAGAGCTAGCCTGAGATGAAAGAGAACACATCTTTCTCTGACTAGAGAAGAGGAAACTAGCCTCCATGGGGAAGGAGCTACATCACAGGTATGGGGGCTAAGTCAGAGAAAGTACGTGTCTTCAGTTTTCCCATTTGCTGAGAGTAAGTGAGGTAGGGTTGAGAAGGGCTTTCGGTAAGTATGGAAAACTGCTGATGGCAATTAGAGGAAAAGCTCACTAAACACAAAGCAGAGTCTTGCTGAGTAGAACTGAAGAGGCATTGAGAATTTCATCAAATCTGAAAGTAATATCATTGTGAAATCTCCCTTGGAATTAAAGGTGAAAGGATTTTGATTTGTGTTCAGCGAAGTGAGAAACCTGAACTTGGGAAGTACCCTGCAGCCCCACCTCCAAGCTGTTGCCAAGGGCATCCCCTTGTGCATACATGCAGACTCTCCTCATGCCTCTTGGCTGGCAAACTAGGCTTGTGTTGTATTTAACCTTAGCATAGTTAGAGGCAGAAGAAATCAGGTCTTCATATTGGAAGTAAGGAGTTTCATATGTAGGAGATGCCCTTTGCAATGGGGTGTGGCATGCCCACTTTCTTCACT
Source organism: Saimiri boliviensis (assembly GCF_048565385.1). Taxonomy (NCBI): domain Eukaryota; kingdom Metazoa; phylum Chordata; class Mammalia; order Primates; family Cebidae; genus Saimiri; species Saimiri boliviensis. The sequence continues at coordinate 74,776,606 of NC_133459.1, forward strand.
AGACAGGGTATTTGCTGCTTTACTTTCTCCTTCCTGTTGGAAATATATTTTCAGTCACCATCCCTTTTTCCCCCAATTTAAGTGAAACAGGTAAGAGTCATCCCTCATCTTTCACTGAAACTGGTTGTTTTGGAAACTGCACACTTTGTAATGCTTAGGGGTAACTTTTTTTAAAGAAGAATCTAAGACAATAAAACTGGAATTATTGTCCATTTAATTTCTTAAATGGAATCCTAAAATTCTGTGTCTAGGGAAAGGGTCTATGAAAAGGCATCCTCTGTACCTAGATGATCTGTGTATGGGTGGAGCTCTGGCAATGGCTACTATAAGAGTCAACATTCAGATCTTCTGAAATTATTACAGCAGTTTATTCTTTCACTTAGTATAATGATCAAATGCATGTTATCTGTCTGGTGCTATTCTAGGCTGCAGATAAGGACCCCTGCTTCAGGGAGCTAACATTGTATGCATGCTGTGGGGGAAAGCAAAGAGAATGAAGCTGAAAATAAACAAATAGAAAGTTTAATGAAAGATACAATGAATCATGTTAAGTGATAAGTATGAACAAATTAAAATAGAGAAAGATGATGGACAAAGACTGGAAAGAAGAGGCTGCCTTTAGACACCAAAAATCTACAGATTTCAGAAGATTTTTGGGTTGTGACCAGACAGCTAAACAGTCTATGAGTACCTTGGCAAGAACATAAATGGCATAAGAACTGCTGTGTCCATGTTTTTGAAAAGCTGAATCTAAATCAGGAGAAATAAGTATGTTCTGTGAACCTGGGAGCAGAGACGTATCCTTGACATTAGCTGAGGTCAGTAGAGCCAGTCAATTCTTTACTCTGCCAAAAAAAAAAAAAAAAAAAACACAAAACAAGAGGGCAGGAGCCTCATAGGTGAAGAGAATCGTATCTTTAAACCCAGTTTCACGTTGATAAATAATCTTCTTAATGCACTGGCCAATCAGCTCCTGCCGCTCCCCCTTTGTCTTACCTTTTTAAGCAGTGGATTCTATTCCACTAAAAATACACATAATGCCACTTCCTCTTTTCCTGATCACGGTCACAGACCTCCATCTTCCTTTTTTGTCATTGTTTAGGCTTTTGGTTCTGAACTTTGTGTTTGTAACTACATTTAGACTCTGAAAAATGGAGGTTTCTGAGGTTACCTTTGAAACATGTTTGAGTGACAGGCTCCCTTTGGCCACACAGAATTTCAAGAGTGGAATAAAAAATGTGGACTCAGTTCAAACTCCAGTAGCTTTTTTTCAACTCAGAAATGGAATCTGGCTTTGACTAGCCCCAGGGAATGTAAACAGAACCTTACCTGTAATTAACCTAGGGCTTCTCTTGTTCTCAATGCAAATGGAGTTATAATTGTATTTCTTTTAGTAGAATAGAAAGCCTGTGTTTCAGAGGGGAGCTGGCAGTTGAATAGAGGACAAGTTATCTGTCTAACTGTGACAGCTCTCTCCTATCTCCTTCTAGAAAACCTGAATGATAATAAAACTGGAGTTGCATTTGATGTAAGACATATGGTAATTACTATAATAATATTATCACCCGGGTTCTGCAATGGCTTTGTCAGTGAGGTGCAATTTCACATATTGTCTGCGATAAAATCCCCGTTTTTGGTTATTGATAGCAATGCCTTTCTCAAATGGTATAGGTATTTTGTGACAGCTGCGAAGTTCCTGCTTCATATCCAGGTAATTGGGTTGAGAATAAGGCCTGCATGCTAAAACCTGACGATGTGAGAAGTAGTGAAAGCCCAGGGAATACTTGTGAATATTTTGGTAGTTATTAACAGACTAAATGGGAAGTCTTTGCTAGTCAGTTCTGTTGAAGCAATCCTAGAGAAAAAGGAAGAAAAGAAAGAAAGAAAGAAAGAAAGGCGATCTCTCCTTTAGAAAGCCTCTGTGGAGTCTTCAACGATGATTTGCAAATTTTGAGCTAATCAATTATATTATGAACCTATAGATAATATTTAAAACCTATATACAGATTCAAAAATTAATTACTTTCATGCCATTCTGCTACTGATTGTTTCATAAGCCAAATTTTACTTGGTTTAATTACCGATTTGGTAGAAATTATTTCAGCATAGGTAGCATGTGAGCATGTAATAAACACTTTTATTTATTTGTCACAGGAGGAATTGCTTCTATCTTAGCCTGAGCTTAGCTGATATATTCAATTTCATGGCTGTTTCCAGGGAACCAAATTTTGAAGACACTAACAGCATGTTAAAATGGACTACTATAAATCCTTTTTTGGAAATACATGGGAAATAAATAATAAATAATGACATTGTGTCAAAGTGATTTTATGGCTTAGCTTAATAAAAGGAAACTAATACAATGTCTGAATAGGGAAAAATCAGATTATGGGGTTTTTTCCTTGTTAATGTTATCCCTTGTGCAGAATTCTTTTTTTTTTTAAATCTCACCAAAGGCCCATAAAACAGTGAGAGCTATTCAGGAGTTATTATTTAGGCGCATAATCAGTAGTGGCAGCATTCAGTGAGTGTGGTAGAGCACACTCTTGTTCAAGTAAATATGTATATGTAAAGGTGCAGATCGGCAAGTTACTTCTGCTATGAAGTGCTAAAAAAACTAGAAATAATGTTATTAATTTGGAAATAAAATTGATCTTGTATTGGTTGTTGCAATTTAAATAACTTAATTCCTTTTTTTCTCATAAAAAGGAAATTTCGCAGTTTTTGAAGAATTGAACTGCGAAGTTAGTACAAAAACTGAAGACCTTTGGCCCTAGCATTTATAGAAAAACACTTGGGATTTCTATTAAAGATAGATAGCAACGTGGTAATTTAAATCATTCTGATGCAATTTAATTCACGGATTACAATTATTAAGTGCCTGTAAAGTCCAGACACTTTCTAGCTCTTGGTATACAGCCATGAACAAAATTAAAGTTCGACTTCCATGAGCTTGCACTGATTCGGCATGGCTCCATGCCAGATTACGTGGATAATAGAACATCTCAGGTATGTTTGGTAATATCACACCAGATGAAGTTGAGATTCTGAGGGGTCACTTGTTAGTAAGAGAAAGAACCAGGAATTAGCTCCTGTTTGACTCCCCAGGCACTCTGAACCCTGTGTAACAGGAAGATTACCTTCTGCAGAAGTAAAAATATTCTGAATTTCCCAAAAGATGTTTGCTAACATAACAGGCAATCGATACCTCTAGTTGAGTTGCACATTTTGCACACGTTTGTTTACTCGCTGTATTATTTCCCTCTCCAAATTGTTCTTTGACTATTTTCCAGGGGTCTTAGTATTTTTACATCATTTGAAGCTCATTGAATAATTAAGATATTATGCCTTTTCCATGTGTACTATAACTGGTGTTCCCGTCTATGATTTTCTTTATTTTGTTGGTGCATACCTTTCTAAAGCAAATGTCTGATTCATTGTCTTTAATTTGGAGCAACAGACTTATCTTTGGATGGAAGTAACATCTGAACGGCAGCTTATTTGGTTGTTCATAGTCTAAAACGTAGTAAGAAAAACGTGCACACCAAAAATCATGGCCAGTGTGAATGAGCCTTTTTTCTGGGAGAAAAATATCACGGGCCAGTTTCACAGAAGGTGATTCTTTCTTTGAGATTTTATACACATGTGCTATTGAAATCTGATGGAGAAGAAATATTTTCTATGGCATAGTTCCCTTTGTAGGATCAACTCTTACAGAACATCGTTATAAGACAATTCATAATGTTCGTGAGGTTGTCCAAAGGGAATACATTTTATGATCACTTCTCTTTTGAAACTGCACTAATTGTTGAACTACTGATAATGAATCTTAGATACTGAATCTTAGATTCTGGGTCAGTGGTTAGATACTAAGGCAGAGGTTATGTGGTCATGTGGTGGAAAGTGCATCGGACTTTGGACTTTGTACCAGAGGATGTGAGTTTTCACCTAAAAATGAGGATATGAACTAGATGATACTAAGACCGAAAAGACAATCCAAGTCAGGAGACTGGAAGAGAAGCAGGGCATGTGTGTGTGTCTGTGTGTGTGTGTGTGTGTGTGTGTGTGTGTGTCTGTGTGTGTGTGTGTGTGTTAGAAAGAGGAGCTGTAAGAGACGTATTTTGGACATATTCCTCAGAGATGCCATGTTGAGATGTTTTGTAGATAACTGAGTATCATCTGCTTCTCAAGAGAGTGGTATGGGTGAGAGAATACAGGTCTGCTAATAACATAGCAGCACTAATAGAAGCCAAAGAGAAAAATAAATGACTTGGGGAGACAGTGTGAAATGCAAGCTCTAAACTGATGCTGCAAGTGGTTTTTATTGGTTTCCTTGGTGTTTCTTTTGATGTTTGACCATACATCTTTTCTCAAAGACAAAAGTTTTACAAAATCGCACAATAAAAATAATGGGACTTATGGGAAGAACTGTGATGTGACAGATCACTCAGAACTCACACATGCATAACCGTAACACTAATAAAAATAAGTGTCCTTTTTAAATGATCAGCATTGTTAAAAAGCATGTTCACTTCCGATGAAGTCTTTAAAAGGAAAATAATTGACAGTTTACTGGAACATGGTGTAAGGAAGGGTTGAGGCCTCTGAGTTATAGAGGAAAGAGCAGAAGCAAACACACAAGGCACTTCCAAGTCAGAAGACATGTACACATAAGGGAAGAACGGAAAATGGATGCCATCAGCTGGTTAGTGCCCTTGTGCTCAGCTGCTGTTACTTGCTGGAGCAAGACTTTAGGACAGTGAGAAAAACGTGAACCTATACCTCACACTAATGTTAGCCTCACCGGTCCCAGAGGAGCGGATGGAAGAAACACATTTTTCCTCTGAACTACCTGGCCAAAAATATTTATGATTCATTACTTTCAATAAGGCAAAGAGAACAGAACTTTCTGTATTCCAATTTGCATGCCTTTATGACTAGGGTATCCAGTATCTATTTGCCACAAGCTCCACCATGCCCTATTGTCTTATACCCCCTCATCTCCTATTCATTTCACACATGTATGTTTCCTGTCTTTTTTCTGTTGCATCTAGTTTGCAGACCCTTGTGCAGGAAAGAAAAGAAATTAGAGGAAAAGCTTACGTTCAAGGGCAAGCACTAAGAACTCATCATTAGAGAGGTAGAAAGAGCATTGAGAAGAAAATGTTAGATTGGAAACAAAAAGGAGGAGAAAATTTCAGAGTAGAGCTGTGAGTATAAGATCCTGCAGAGAGGTCCATTGAGATTACGGTGTCTCTCCAGTAAGACAGCAGTGGTACCTTTGGTAAGAAAAGTGTTTGCAGAGCCAGGCTGCCATGCCAGGGAAAGGGAGCAGCAAAGAGTGAAGAAAACAATGTGCTCCACTCTTTCAAGAAGTTTGATGAGAAAAGAAAAGAGAAAGGAGGACTGGCTGCTTTTATGCTGAAAAAGTTTTCTTTGTATAGTAAGGGACACTTGAACATATTATTTGCAGATGGAAGAGAAGTAGCTATTTGGGAGGAAAAGAGAAATGATTGAAGATGAGAGAGCAAAAGTGAGAGAAGAGAATAAATAGAACAACTCTCCAGAGAGCTTATTTCCATTATATAATTCACTCAACAAATGTGGGCTCAGCTTTGTTGCGTTTCTAGCTCTTTCCGACTGGAAGTGTGATTTCTAGCAATATATTTATAGAATCTCCTCTGCCCCCTTTCAAACACTTTTCAGTAAATGCTCCGTGTAGTTCATTTGTAAAGAAATCTACTGTAGTAGTTTCTACCAGAAGACATCTGCAGATAATTCTATTCACCAAATCAGAATGAAGGGTTAAATCCTTGGAACAACTAAGAGTTGTTGCAGGCTATTTCTGCCGTGACACAGCCCTGAAGTGGCTAGCAGACATTCAGCCTGAGTGGACCCCCTTTATTACTGATCTATTGCCTGCCTAATTGTGCTTGACATTCCAAACATTATTAATTTTTAATTATTTACATATAATTATCTGCATTAGTTAAGCATTTGAATTCCACAGCTAATGTTCTCAATGAAATATTTACTAAACAGTCAACCCTCTTGGATTCCACAAAATTAAACGTTTTCAATTTGCAACAAACCTTTCCTCCAGGAGGGATTCTTTGCACTCTCGTGCTCTGGAGGTGGCTGCAGCCTGGGTGGTTTGTTGCAAACAAGATGGCTTCAGCCTTACCATCCTTTGCATCTCAGGGACACTGTCAACTCTAATAGGATGGATTGCTCTGCTTGGCATTAGCATTAGCAGGTTGAGTGCCGTTGGGACACTCATGCCATCTCTCTTCCCGTTTCTCTTCTGTTAGGGCCAGAAAAATGCATTAACGAGGAGCCAGTTCTGGTGATAGGAAAGTGAAACAACATTATTGTGGTCAAAAGGCAGAGGCATGATGAAAACTAATAACAGCTCCTACAAGAGATGATCACTCACAGCTGATCAGTCAGAAAGCTTTCAAGAGCAAAATCAGGACCCACTGTCAATGGAAATGCTGTTTCCAGAAGAGAAGCCAAGGAAACAGGATTATCCACCCCAGCATTCCTGACATAAATATTCTACACCTCCATTATCCTTTGTACAGAAGGAGGGGGCCCATGGTCAACAAAATGTGAATTGGTTTCAGTTCGTTTTTTAGGAGTGGAGATGGAAGGAATCGTGCTGATGTACCTATGCTCACTAATGGTGTCTCCCTTGTTGCCAACTACAGAATCACTGGGTGGGTTGATTGTGTGATCTGTACAAGACTGAGGGATATACATTGGACCTTCATTCATTCCACAACTATTTACTGACCACCTGCTCTGTGCCAGGCACCCTGCTGGGCATCTGAGAGACTGAATAAAACAAGACAAACATAGTTGCTTCCTTTATGGAACTTACAGTCCAGTGAATATGAGACTCCCTGGATTTGAGCCACAATGGCTGCCTAATAGGTGAATGACTTTGGGGAGGTTACTTAACCTCCTCAGACCTCAATTTCCTTATCTTTAAAATTGGAATAATCATAGTACTTTCCTCATAGGGTAGTTATGACTATGGAATTGTTGATATGTGAATGCAGGTGAAACTCATAAATCACAAGACTGGCACTCACAGCTGATTTTACTGGGTTGTAGATTAGCTAGCCGTGTGTGTATGGTTTCACTAAAAGCTTGTATTGAGGCCTAATAAAAATAGCGATTTAATTATGACTATTGAACACACACTATAATTACTGGACACAACTCTAAGTAGCAGAAGGTACAGCTGAGGCGAGCAGAGAGATGTTAGAGAGTATAACTTTCTGAGTTTAGGTAACAAGTAGACACTTGTTATCAGTATTAGGCCTTGAGGGCTTCATAATCATGTATATATGAAGCTGAATTCATGTGAGTTTGTGCCTGGTAAGTAAAAATGACATAAAGGAGGGCTAGCATGGTACTTGTACATATCAAATAGTAAATGTTAGCTGACGCACATGTGCACACTCACGCAAGCACATACACGGTACTGTGCATTTTTATGACAGGCTATTAAAAGCATCTGTTAACAGGAAGGTACCTTAGAAATGATACAGTATGGCTCCCTCAGGATGATGCACCTGAGACCTGGAAAAAGGCAAGCAACTTGCCAGCTGAGTGGTAAACCAGGAACTAAAATCGGGTCCTTTGCCCCAGCCAGAGAAAGTCTGCCGGACCCCACCCTGCCTCCCTTCTGACTACTTTGCTTCATGTGCAATGACAATGACAGTAAGTAATATCTGCACCCTGCTGGAAGTCTGCAAATGCCTTTCTCTTTCATGGCAAGCTGAATTGGAAGCTTTGGAGTGTACTAATTTTGCCTTCTCTGTCTCACCGCCTTCCTGCCACCTGTCTTTTTGCGTTCCTAATGAAAATAAAACCCAAATGCATAACTTGTATGACTGATAGTCATAACTGGTTTCATTAGATTGCTGTAGCTAAATTACACATGTATAGATTCACTGAAAACTTTTTTTGACAATTCATAAAATTGGTGTTTAAATCGGGGGTAAAATTGAATATGCCTGATTTAAATACCCCCAATTTAAATTACTCGGCACAGCTCTACTTAAGTAGCCTTTAGAGACAAGATGTAGAAGATGTGGCCAGAGTGACCAGGTGTCAGGATTGACAACTCTGTGAGCTTAGGCAATGGGTTCAATATTTTAAAATTCCTTGTTCCCACAGCCTCGTAAATACTACCTTTGTGCCTTCTTAAATACGCAGTGTTTTGCTTAACTGTTTGCATCAGGCATTCAACAGGTGGCAATATTCAGAAAGTTACGGGGTAGCACCTTCCAAAATGGACCTGGATTTATCCATTTATCATGTTTTCTCCTGCTGAGGAGTTCACATTATCGTCAACATAATAAGCACTTCATCACTGATTATTTTGTGTGAGATAATCCACAGTGTTTTGCTTGAACCCCACAAATTGAATTAAGAGAGCTCTCTGCTGTTCTCTTGCTATAGTGGATGGCTCCCCCCAGAATATCCCACCTCTTAATCACTGGAACCTATAAATCAGCCTTTTTCAGAAAAAGGGTTATTGCAGATATAATAAAGTTAAGACTCTTCAAATGAGATTATCCTGGATTACTCAAATAGACCTGAAATCCAATGACAAGTGCCCTTATAAAAGGCAGAAGAGAAGAAGATGGTTACAGAGACAAGGAGAAAGCCATGGGAAGACAGAGACATAGACTGGAGTGAGGCAGTCATAAGCCAGTTACGTCTGGATCACCTGAAGCTGGAAGAGGAGCTTTCAGAAGGAGCCTTTGGATGGAGCAAGGCCTGGCCGGCAGCTTGATTTCTGACTTCCAGCCTCCAGAACTGTGAGCAAATAAATTTCCCTCGTTTCAAGCCACCACGTATGTGGTAATTTATTACAACTGCCTCAAAAAACGAATATACCTGCCAGCTGCAAGTTGGCCCTCCTCTGAATGCAAGATATTGGAAAGGACAGTGTCTCTCAGAGTCAGTTCTGAAAAACACTAGTTGTGGAGTGAAGAGGTAGGTGAGTCTTAAATGGCAGAAGGAGTGAATGAGATGAAAGTAGGGAGAGGCCAGACACCAAGACACTGGGGGGATTATTTATGTGTTGTTCTGCATGGGTGCATCACTTCTAAGAGTATTGTTTGCTTGTTTTCACACACATGCTTCCATTTATTCCCTTTTCTCGTGTATGTGGTGGAAGAACACTCAAAATTGGCCTTTCGTCTTCTAACCTGTAACGTAAGAACAACTTGAACTTCAGAACCAGCCATTATAGCACGCAGTATTCCTGAAATTGATTTTAGTTATTTCAGTTATGTTTTAAATTAGCCTTCATTTTTCTTTTACCATTCATTCTCACACATCGGTCACAGGAAGTTTCAATGTTCTTTTAGGTTCGGGAAGTTCACTTGGCATAGATAAATCAGTCACCTAAAAGATTACTGTCCAAAATCACTAGGGCAGTTGATACCACCAGTACCAGTGACTGAGGGCATTCCTTCATTTGATCTATGGAGATATTTATCAAGCCCCGTGTGTGCCAGACACTGTGTCTGCGTGGAGTGCATATGGTGCACAGAACAGATATGGTGTGGCCCTCTGGGAGCTCTGAGCACAGCAGCACATCTTCTAGATCTTGGCTGACTCTGGACTCGGTGTTGTCCAAGATCTCTTCAGGATCTAACTGAGTTGGTTTTGTCTTAGACTCTTCCATCTCCCAGGCAAGTCTGAAATGGATGAGGTCATCTATGGCTTTCTGGGGACATGGGATGATGTGTTTGGCAGAAGTCTCTCGTCATTCTTCACCTCCACAGACATTTAGAACAGCTCTGTCCAACTGTATATCTTGACAGAACTTAGAAATTGACATCCACAGCATCTGATTTTGTGCTGAATTTGTCACAGATACATAGAATCTGAAGTTTCCCTTCTAAAGGGGTATTTTGAGCCATGAAAAGCAGCTCTATGTCGTCCCTAAGTCGTAACAACATTAAGAGTAGAAATTGTTATTCACAAAGAACTTGACTAACAAATTCCAGTTGTTTCTTACAGGCAACTTTTCTCTCCTCTCCTTCCTCTAGCCACAGTTAATGTTTGCTGAGATGTAAGTTCACCCTCCACTGCTCTAAATCTATGAGAGGCATCAATTCATTTTTTCTTCATACAAGCAGAGATAGGTGCTATTATTCCCATTTTACAGGTGAAGAAACTGAAGTAAAATTACTTGCCCAATTTCCAGGGACATTATGTGTAAGAGTTGGAATTTGAATTCAGAGTTTGGCTCAAGGGTCCACAGTCTTTACCATTATCCAGGATTGCCATCACAGAATCAGATCAACATGCATTGTTAACCTAGCTGTGACTGATGGTTATTTAGCCAATCAGTAACCAAACTGCAAATAACCCAAGTTCTTTGACTACAGGTACTAATTTCTCTACTCTGAGCCATGTGAAAAAAAAAACATAATTGTAGAAAAGAGGGAAACTGAAAATTAAAGTGTGGGGGTATTGCATTGAAGTCGCGCATTTACCTGAGTTAAAAGAGTCCTTCATCACAGATCACCCTTCTCCAAACTAGCCTCCCATGCTCTAAAGGATGAGACCCAGCTGACTGACTTCTACCACATGCAACATTTGAAACATTTGAAGAAACAACCTAGGCTTCCCCAGCACAACAGTCCTTCAGAACAGTGTGGGAACGAAGCTATCTAACTCCCTGTATCAGTCATCAGAGGTACAAGTGACGTGAGAGTTTAACTGGAATCTTTTTCTTCCTTATGTCTCAATGTATACTTTGCACTTTTAATTCAGTATTGTGACAAGTTCATACATCTAGTTCATGGAAACAACTTACAAAATATGAAGACATGTTAGCAACTAAGATTTGGTTAATACATGTTTCAAATGTTACCGGATTTCTTTGGAGTACTACAATACTCCATTCCTTAACAAGTGTTTAACAAATGTTGGAGTGGTTAACAAATGTTTAACAAATGTTGGGGTGTGGACTTGTGCACATAGGGTGCCCAGCAGGTAACTTATTTAGTGATCATATGCTAATGAACACAAAGGCCCGATTATAGGCAGATTGAAAGAGGAAGGACTATGTCCCAAATATTGCTTCTCTTACCCCAAGTTTGCCCGATGCAATAGTTTTCTCCTGGTGCTGCAAACGTGTTTCCTCTAAGATACAGTGCCAGAAACCTAGAGTAAAATATGTCTTGTTTCTGTCTGAAAAAACTGGCAATAATTCCTTTGGAATTGATTCCTCTTTTTTATTTTAAAAAGAGAATAGATGGCTATTATATCACTTCCACAGCAAACAGTTTATAAGTCAAGATGATCTGGAGCCAAGAAATGTGATATTCATTATGATACAGCATGAAAAAGAGGAAGTTTTGTTTGTAAATGATTTTTGATTAAGTCACAGGCCCAGGGGAGATGAGTACAGAAAGCTATTTAGGGTACGAGAATAAATTGGATGGCCCCTCTCTATTCTCCTTTCTCTTTTATTCCCCTCATTACTTATTCTGCACCATCTCCCTCTCAAGAATGTAAGCCACAGTAGAGCTGGGATTTTTGTTTATTGTGGCATTCCCAGTGCTGCTATATACTCTGTATTTAAAATATGCTAATGAATGGAGTGAATGAATAAATGAACAAATAAATGAATTTGAAGAACAGTCCTTCCAAAAGAATTCCTTGTTAAAATAAGCGAGCACGGTGTCTATAAAGCAGCTTCCTTGATTAATGGGTAAGCTCCCAGGTAAACGTGAGATAAGAGTTTCTGATTTCAGCACACAGTCGAATGATGCTATTCTTTGAAACACACTCTCCTCTTCCCTCCACTGATGTTTCTTCCCCAGCATTTGTTTTGGATCTGTAGTTACAGCATTTTTTTGCTTAGAATCCACCCAAGGGGAAATAAAACGTGTTTTCCTTACATTTGAAGCTTAGCAAATTGAGTATACCCAGTAAAGTGAAAGTCTGACCATATTTTGAGAAATAAGGCGTTTGGAAGGTCAGGACTGACCATCCTACTGCTCCCTTGGGGACATCGGGCAGCTAAAGCCTGGCCCAAAGAAGGCCTTCTGGGAAATCGAGACTGAGTCTGAATTTTGTTCTGACACACACAGAACTGCCAGGGCAATGCTAGTCAGTGGTTAAAATGGCTTTGGGGTGTGGCACACATGGTAAGGGTCTGTAGAGCCCTCCAGATTGGCCTGAGCCCGGCCTAAGCTAGGATTCATCTAAACCTAACATAAGGTGTCTGGAGGGCTTGGGGTTAAGGCTGAGTTATTCTTCAAGTACAAAATCATAGTTTCCAATAAAATGAATTTCATGCTTGAAGTGATATTTGTGGAAGGAAAACAAGGAAGATTAAAAAGGCTGTGTCAAAATAGTGTTTTGATTAGACCAGAAGGATCATTTTAGAAAACGCAAAATAGTAGGAATGCATTAAAACAAACAAAAACCCAGACAAACAAATAAAAAAGTGCTTTGGGCTTGCCTTTCAGGGATGAACAATGAAACAATATCATAAATTGTTTCTCTCTGTTCCCTATTTTTTAGGTGTTATGTTTCTGTATTTTGCAGACTTCACATATAGTTCTACATTGTGAAAAAATAACTAATGCACAACCCCATATAGTTACGCTTGTATGATTATGTTTGTCATCTTTTTTTGCATGTCATAAGTCTATTTACACACATATCTAGTATGCCTATGAGTTTGAGTTTGATCCAGTTTCCAGAGACTGAACCTCCTGAAATGCTCTTCATATCTGTTCAACGGATGAGCTGAAACATCCTTGCTTTTTAAGCAGGTGGTGTCTTACTATAAAGAAGGGTGCAGCATTTGTCGTCGTTTTAATTTGTAGAGGATATTTCATTTACTCTTTTCTGGAATATATGACAATCCTGTGCTTTCTCATGAAGGAAAGAGAGTAAAACAATAAGCACCTTGGGTTAAAAAGAACTAATTATTAAGTTTCCCTCTAGTTCTCCAGGCTTGTGGCAAATAACTTTCTTCCTGACAACTGAACTTTACATCCCAACCTCCGTTAGTCTTAATAGAAGTTATGCATTCTCTCCCACTTGCTGTGTTATAAGAATAATTTTTCCTCTGAGTAGAATAGTGATTGTGAAGCCATTTAGGTAGTCATAGAAAAAAAATAGCCTTTATTGTTGTTGGGTTTTCTTTGATTCCGGGAATGAGGCTAAGAGAAACCCTGCTCCCTTTTACTGTAAATACTATTAATCCAGAGATGAGTCCTTAGTGTATAGAAATGATTGATTTGAATTTAAATGAGTTAATATTCAGAGTTTCCAGCTAGACTCAGATAAAACATCAAAATTATCCAGTGACCATGGCTAGATTTTAGAGTTGCTATTTAGTTGGCCTAAACAAAAGCTTACATTTTCTGTACACATACCATATGAAAAAAAGAACAAAAGCTACCTTCCCCCATTCTGATGTAAATTAGATACTGAAAGTATACACTTCACCTCCACTGTTATCGATTAATTCATTTTTGACCTCACTCGCAAGGCAGCTCACTCGTTTCCTCCACCAGATCCAGGACCAGTATCTTACTTTAAGTAGAAAGTTTTCAGAAAAATCTGGTCGACTTTTATATTTGACAAAGTAGCAGAGTTACGGTGCTGTTTTAAAGGAATTGGGGAGGTCTGGTTTCCAATCTACATAATAAGGCTGTCTTTAGCACTGAGCATTAGCAGCAAGTAATTACCTCCAACTAAAATGAAATGGGGTCAAGAATGGTTCCAAGTAATCCGGTGGAAGTGTTTCTTGCTTTATTGAACATGCTAATACAAAGCTGTATTTGGAAGAATCAAAAAAGAAAAAATGCCTCAAACTCAAATTGCCTTACGAGCTTTTTCACAAGAGCAGTCCAGAGTGGTTTGTAAATGATAAATTTAAGAGTTGCAGTTGTTTCGTTTTACCACTTTAAATTAATTCACCTAAGAATTTAAATGATTTGGGGTTTGTGATTTTGTGTCTAAATTTAATGATGCATTCTGAGAATATGAGGATAAGCACACACAGACTTTTATACAAGTAACTGACCTATTTTCAAATAGGTGTACCTATTCTTCAATAGATAGCTTGGTGTCCTACCAGATTACAAATTAAGGTGATACAAATTATACAGTTTTAGTGTGTGAAAGTATTAGCTGATCCTAATTTCTTGTGAAATACTAAGTGAATGAAACATACTTATCAAAACTCAAACTATTATTGACTCATAGTCATCCATAATTAACATCTGGATGGGTGACAATTCAAAGTCATAGCAATAATTTATTTATTAGCAGCAAATTAGCTTTGAGAACAAAAATGCAACCAGCTCCAGAATGTATACATTTTTTTCTTTCATTAGACATTAACCAACCAAAGTTTAGGGTGAATATATTTTATGCATCTAGGTCAATAATAATACGAAGAATGCTGGCCTAACAGCAATACTTGTGTACCTTTTTCCCCCTCTAACATATAGCAGAAAACATGTAGAAATTAAGCTCTCTCAACTAAATAAGTAATTAGAAATAATGGCTTGTTCAGATTTAAATTAGATGATGATTATTTAAAAACAACAAAAGTATTCAAAGTTTATTATTCAAAACATCCTAAAAGTTTTTCCTAGTATACACAACAACAACAACAAAGGAACATTACAAAAAACTAAGACTTTGGGAGGCCAGGCTGGGTGGCTCACATCTGCAATCTCAACACTTTGGAAGGCTGAGGCAGGAGGAGCGCTTGAGCTCAGAAGTTCGAGACCAGCCTTAACAACACAGCAGACATTGTCTCTAATAAAAGTCTTAAAATTAGCTAGGTGTGGTGGCATGCACCTCCAGCTACTCAGGATGCTGAGGTTGCTGAGTGGGGAGCGGACTGCTTGAGCCCAGGAGTTTAAGGGGGAAAAAAAATAATAAGACCTTGGGAAAGATTTAAAACAGAAAAGAAAATGTGGGCAAATGTATAACTTCCCCTCAAATCACTCTATCCTATGCTGACACACTCCTATTCCTAAGAAAGATAGCTGGAGAGGATTGCAAGACAAATGCAAACTTTTTTTTTTATCCTGCAGAAGTTTCCTGTCCTGCATTCTTGCCTTCTTGACATCCTCAGATGAGATGAGCTTGATAGATCAGAAAAGTCAGGATACGATATGCTATGCTCCGGTAACAAATAAACCCCTAAGAGTGAACTGTTTAACACACCAATTTTATTCTACACTCAAAGTCCAGAATGAATCAGATGGCCCTCTTCCAACTTATAGCCTGCAAGGTTGCTGTGTCAAGGAAGAGAGAGCTAAAAGTTCACCAAAGTATGCCTGTAAGGGCCAGGTTTAGAAGTGCCTTGTGAAGTCCCCCACATTGCTTGGATCAGGGCCCAGCCATGTGATCCCAACCTAAGGCAAGAGAGATAGGGGAGTGCATGGCCCACCAGAGGATATGAAGCTGGTCTTAAAACTGTCTCTGCTGCAGGAGACATTCTAGCTCCCTTACGCTCATCTGGCTTGGCAGCCACATCTGTTTTCTCCCCTCAGGGCTGCACTGTGGGCCTTCTGAATCTCCAGAACCAACATCCTTCCAGAGAAAGAAAACGTTCAGTGAAAGAGGAACAGACAGGGATGGAATGAAAGCACTAGCTCTCATATGACTTCCCAAAAGCATAGAATTCCAGAATCGAATTCATCCTTCACATCATGTTCTTTAAGTGGGGAGAGAGAGAGAGATCCAGGGGGGGCAAGAGGAAGAGAAAACTATTTACATAATAATATGCCCTTGTACTTGAAATAAGTAAGAATATAAATAAGAACATCCTTCTCACTCTACTTTCCTTCCTCCCACATAACTACTCCCACCATAGTGAATATGATAAAGTATACATCTGATTTCTTGACTCCAAAAAGATATCAAGAACCTTAAGCATTTAGTAGTAGGTGAAGACTGAATGTGACTAATCTCATGAACTACCTGTGATAAAAGTGGTTTTCTTTCTGAGCCACTTCTCACTAATCTTATCCTCATTTCTTAAAGTATGTGGACCATTTTACATTCTACTGAATATTCTGTGACACTGTGGTCACCAGCATTAATGACACTTTGGGGACTCATCTAACCAATATTTTGGATGTCTCCCAGGTGCCAAGTCTTGTGCTAACTCCATCCTGAGGCTGTGCTTCTCTCAAAGAGCTTATGGTCTAGCTGGTAACGTCCAAATACTGACAGATACATTACAAAAAACACAGCCACTGTTGCTTGTAACCCACATCCTGAGGGATGTGCTCAGCCACACACCACACACACAAATGCCTTCAGAGGTACCAGTTGCAGACTGCTGTAATCACATCCAAGATGGGATGGCGCATCCATTAATAACTAAAGCTTTGCTCTTCTCATGGGTGTTAAGAACTGGAAATTAGTTTTTTCCCAAGGCCAACTCTCACAGTCTCAATCTCTCAGATCTTACTGGGGGTTGGGAGAAAGATGACGTTCTGAACATGGCCTGTTCGGGTCTGTTTGGGGATCAGTTTCGCCATCAGAGATGTTGCTTGCTGGCAGTGGCGCTGGCCCACAATGGATAGAGCTGGTGTGAGGAGCAGAAGCTGTAAACCAGGACTCCAGGAGGTGCCCTTCCCAGATCCAGCTCTTCCACTAACTCACTCTGCAACTTTGAAAGGGTCCTTTTGGCCTCCCTGAGCTCCAGTTTTCCTTCTGTGTAAAATCAGATGTTTGGACTAGACAAGGGCTCTTCCAGCTGTGACACCCTGTTATTCTGAGCATCTGTGCTCCTGCCTCTGTAATTGAGGTCATCAGTCCTATGTCATACAGTGTCTGCAGGGAGGATGAATTGGAGTAGTGTCACCAGGTTGATCAGCTCGAGAGGCATCCCTCCCACAGTGACTCCCCAGGAGAAAAACCGTTAGACTCATCACCTCTGGAACTTGTTGACACTGATTTCGTTTTTATTCTGTAACTTCCAGATGCTCACAAACTGAAGATGGCAATAATCCTTTTTCAGTCAGTGCAGCCACCAAAGTGGAATGCAAGTACCTTTGCACCTATCACTGAGCTAGCCTCTCCAAAGAGTACTCAGTCCATTGCTGAGGAAGTCTGTGGGTTTAGAGAGAGGACTTTATAGAAGACAGGGCACTGCCTGTCACCGGAAGCCCAGCCTAGCATGAGGGGACTTGTCACACAGTACTGTGGAATTACGCACCTTTAGAGCTGTTAATAGGCTCAGCCTTCTCACCTTCACGCAGATTTCTTCACACATATTTTGCAGATGGGGAACTGAAGCCCAGAGAGGTTAAGTAACTCCAGATCATGCACAGAAGGAAGGACTGAGATGAGAAGTGGCATCTTCTGACTCCTGACTGTTAGGCCAGTGCTCTTCCACTCTCCTGCACTAAGTAATTCATAGACACACTCACCGAAACATGAATCCGGTATCAATAATAGTGACATGATAATGATACTGCTAATAATGGTAATTACATATACCACATATTTATTTTATATGTATATAATAGGTACATATATAATATGTATTATTTTATTCTTTATTCTCAACTTATGGGTAAGAAACTGTGACACATAGAGATAAACTAACTTACTCATTTGGTAACATATAGCCCACTCATTCCATTGAAGCAGTTTTTTAAGTGCTTGTCATGAGCAGGCATTAAACTAGTCACTGTGATGGAAATTAGAGATAAATTAAAACTGTGCCCTCAAGGAGATGATAGTAATATATAACCTAGGCCACAGACATGGGTAACAGTTGTATAAGGGAGAGATAGGACTGATGTCAGAAGAGAGAGCTGGTTAGATTTTGAGGAAATGCAAAGAAAGGGATGTATTTTTTCCACATTGAATGGGTTACAACAGGAAAGACATGGGAAGAGGTAACTGAACTGAATCTCCAAAGAAGTGTAGATTGTAGGGCATAAAATAGGGAGTGAAAAGCCTGAATGAGCCTCAGATCTCTAACTGTGCATGAAGCCAAATACCACATCAGTTGAGAAGTTTGATCTTTGACAAGTGCACAGCCACATGGAAGGGATAGCGAGGGTAAAACATTTAGTAGTAGGTGAAAACCAAATGTGACTAATCTCTTGAACCCCTTGTGATTTAAAAAAAAAAACCTTGCTTTCTGATTCTGTTACACCAAAAAAAAAAAAGAAAGAAAGAAAGAAAGAAAAGAAAAGAAAATCCATTATAAAATTTGTAAACCTGGTGTGTAAACTACAAGCAATTTGAAACTGACCCAGCTCACTGTTAAGAGTCTCTTTGTGAGGGAAACTACAGCATTTTCCTGTAAAGTCAACAGGGTTTACAGTTGTAATAGGCCACTGATTCTGAATACACAGATTTGAACAAACCATGGTCAAATCGGTTTCCCTGAGAGATGGTAGCAACAAAAGGTAAAAAACAGATCCAACAGAGTTAATCTGCATCACCATTTTAAAGAGGAGCAGAGCTGTGATTATATCTACTGAAGTAAAAACAAAGTGAAGATTGGATTTAAACCAGTGTTGTGCTAGTAAGTGTTTGAACACTGGCTCTGTTTAAAAATGTGTGTGTGCATAGGCTCAAAACAAAGGTGTAACTCTGTGAGGTATATTGCCAAGTTTAAAATGAGGAAACTGAGGCCTGCATGAGAACAATTAGACACCAATTTATTCGGGTCCCAGGCGAGGTTCTGGGGAAAGAGGTCAGGGAAGTCACTCCTGACTCCTCTCAGGCATGGGGTTATATAGGGAGGGAAGGCGCTTTGATTGGCTGTGGAGAAACAGGAATTAGATGTGGCAAGCTGCTATAGGTAGATAGGCGGGATTTCCAGTGAGCGGGCTGGATGGGGCAATAGCTATTGGGCAGGTCTTGGCAGGGCTTCTTTGAAATTGTGGTGGGGTTTTCCAATAGCTGGCTAGATGCCGAGTGCAGAGTTTAGTGTTGAGTGCAGAGGTGGACGTGGCAAAGCTAGATGCTGAGTGCAGATTCTGGTGATGTAATTTCAGGTGTGGAGAGGGATGGGCGTGTCCAAGCTCCCAGCAAGGCAACTGGCCTTACAAAAGGGATGAAGGAATATTTACCAAGCAAATGGAAAGCAAAAAAACAAAACAAACAAACAAACAAACAAAAAATAGGGTTTGCAATCCTAGTCTCTGATAAAACAGACTTTAACCCAACAAAGATCAAAAAAGACAAAGAAGGGCATTATATAATGGTAAAGGGATCAATGCAACAAGAAGAGCTAACTATCCTAAATATATATACACCCAATACAGGAGCACCCAGATTCATAAAGCAAGTTCTTAGAGACCTACAAAAAGACTTAGACTCCCATACAATAATAGTGGGAGACCTTAACACCCACTGTCAGTATTAGACAGATCAAGGAGACAGAAAATCAACAAGGATATCCAGGACTTGAACTCAGCTCTGAACTAAGCAGACCTAATAGACATCTGCAGAACTCTCCACCCCAAATCAACAGAATATACATTCTTCTCAGCACCACATTGCACTTATTCTAAAATTGACCACATAATTGGAAGTAAAACACTCCTCAGCAAATGCCAAAGAATGGAAATCATAGCAAACAGTCTCTCAGACAGCGATGCAATCAAATTAGAAGTCAGAATTAAGAAACTCACTCAAAACTGCAACTGCATGGAAACTGAACAACCTGCTCCTGAATGACTACTGGGTAAATAACAAAATTAAGATAGAAATAAATGAATTCTTTGAAAACAATGAGAACAAGGACATAACATACCAGAATGTCTGGGACACAGCTAAAGCAGTGAGAGAAATGTATAGCCCACAGGAGAAAGGAGGAAAGACCTAAATTGGACACACTAACATCACAATTAAAAGAACTAGAGAAGCAACAGCAAACAAATCCAAAAGTGAGCAGAAGACCAGAAATAACTGAGATCAGAGCAGAATTGAATGAGATAGAAACATGGAAAACCCTTCAAAAAATCAAGGAATCCAGGAGCTGATTTTTTTAAAAGATTAACAAAATAGATAGACTGCTAGCCAGACTAATAAAGAAGAAGAGAGAAGAATAGAATAGACACGATAAAAAATGATAAAGGGGATATCACCACTGATCCCACAGAAATACAAACTACCATCAGAGAATGCTATAAACACCTGTATGCAAATAAACTAGAAAATCTAGGAGACACTGATAAACTAATGGACGCATACACTCTCCCAACACTAAACCAGGAAGAAGTCAAATCCCTGAATAGACAAGTTCTGAAATTGAAGCAGTAATTAATAGTCCACCAACCAAAAAGAATCTCCAGACCAGATAGATTCACAGCTGAATTCTACCAGAGGTACAAAGAGGAGCTGGCACCATTCCTTCTGAAACTATTTCAAACAATAGAAAAAGAGGGACTCCTCCCTAACTCATTTTATGAGGCCAGCATCATCCTGATACCAAAACCTGGCAGAGACACACACACAAAAAGAAAATTTCAAGCCAATATCCCTAATGAACATAAATGCAAAAATCCTCAATAAAATACTGGCAAACTGCATCCAGCAGCACATCACAAAGCTTAACCACCACAATCAAGTTGGCTTCATCCCTGGGATACAAGGCTGGTGCAACATATGCAAGTCATAAACAGAACCAATAACAAAAACCACATGATTATCTCAACAGATACAGAAAATGCCTTTAATAAAATTCAACTCCCCTTCCTGGTAGAAACAATCAATAAACTAGGTATTAATGGAACATATCTCAAAATAATAAGAGCTATTTATGACAAACCCACAGCCAATATCATACTGAATGGGCAAAAGCTGGAAGCATTCCCTTTGAAAACAGGCACAAGACAAGGAGGCCCTCTCTCACCACTCCCATTTAACACAGTATTGGAAGTTCTGGCCAGGACAAACAGGCAAGAGAAAGAAATAAATGATATTCAAATAAGAAGAGTGGAAGTCAGATTGTCTCTGTTTGCGGATTACATGATTCCATATTTAGAAAACCCCAAATTGTCTCAGCCCAAAATCTCCTTAAGCTGATACACAACTTCAGCAAAGTCTCAGGATACAAAATCAATATGCAAAAATCACAGGTATTTCTATACACCAATAATAGACAAGCAGAGAGCTAAATCATGAGCGAACTCCTATTCACAATTACCACAAAGAGAATAAAATACCTGGGAATACAACTTACAAGGGATGGGAAGGACCTCTTTAAGGAGAACTACAAACCACTGCTCATGGAAATAAGAGAGGGCACAAACAAATGGAAAAACGTTCCATGCTCATGGATGGGAAGAATCAATATCATGAAAATGGCCATACTGCCTAAAGTAATTTATAGATTCAATGCTACCCCTATCAAGCTACCATTGACTTTCTTCACAGAATTAGAAAAAACTACTTTAAATTTTATATGGGTCCAAAAAACAGCCTAAGAGGCAACAGAACCCAAGCAAAAAGAACAAAGCTGGAGGCATTTGTTCCTACTACCTGACTTCAAACTATACAACAAGGCTACAGTAACCAAAACAGCATGGTACTGGTAACAAAACAGATATATAGACCATTAGAACAGAAAAGAGGCCTCAGAAATAACACCACACATCTCTAATCATCTGATCTTTGACAAACCTGACAAAAACAAGCAAGGGGGAATGGATTCTCTATTTAATAAATGGTGCTGGGAAAACTGGCTAGTCACATGCAGAAAATAGAAACTGGACCCCTTCTTTACACTTTATACAAAAATTAACTCAAGATGGATGAAAGACTTAAGCATAAGCCCTAAAACCATAAAAACCCTAGAAGAAAACCTAGGCAATACCATTCAGGACTTAGGTATGGGCAAAGACTTCATGACTAAAACATCAAATGCAATGGCAAGAAAAGCCAAAATTGACAAATGGGATCTAATTAAACTAAAGCGCTTCTGCACAGCAAAAGAAACTATCATCAGAGTGAACAGGCAGCCTACAGAATGGGAGAAAAATTTTGCCATCTATCTATTTGACAAAGGGCTAATATCCAGAATCTATAAGGAACTTAAACAAATTCACAAGAAAGAAAACAAACAGCCCATCAAAAAGTGGACAAAGACAGACACTTCTCAAAATAATACATTTATGCAGCCAACAAACATGAAAAAAAGCTCATCATCCCTGGTCATTAGAGAAATGCAAATCAAAACAGCAATGAGATACCACCTCATGCCAGTTAGGTTGGTAATCATAAAAAGTCAGGAAACAACAGATGATGTGGAGGATGTGGAGAAACAGGAATGCTTTTACACTGTTGGTGGTAATGTAAATTAGTTCAATTATTGTGGAAGACAGTGTGATGATTCCTCCAGGATCTAGAACCAGAAGTACTATTTGACCCAGCAATCCCATTACTGGTTATATATCCAAAGGATTATAAATCATTTTACTATAAAGACGCATGCACACGTATACAGCACTATTCACTATGGCAAAGACTTGGAACAACCCAGATGCCATCAATGATAGACTGGATAAAGAAAATGTGGCCCATATACACCATGGAATTCTATGCAGCCATAAAAAAGGAAGAGTTCATGTCCTTTGCAGGGACATGGAGGAAGCTGGAAACCTTCATTCTCAGCAAACCAACACAGGAACAGAAAACCAACACCACATGTTCTCACTCATAAGTGGGGGTTAAACAATGAGACCACATGGACACACGGAGGGAAACATCACACACCAGGGCCTGTCATCAGGTGAAGGCCTAGGGGAAGGATAGCATTAAGAGAAATACTTAACGTAGATAGCAGGTTGAAGGGTGCAGCAAACCTCAAAGACACTTACATACCTATGTAAAAACCTGCACATGTATCCCAGAACTTAAAGAAATATGTGTGTGTAAGTGTATTATTAATTTTCCCAATAGAAAGCACACAATTTGCAAATAACAATAAAATGTTCATTATTCTTTGTTCTAAATTCCATGTACCCAATTGTTTCTTTAAGAATGCTTTCATTGACTTTTGCCAAATTATTGTGTCTATAGCTAACCTCTGGGTGCAACTGATGAATGAATATAGAACCAAAATAATATGGTTAGTATTTTTGTTTACCTTAGTTGGTAAGAAGAAAGTGAAACCAAAAAGACCTGTGTTGGAACCTCATTTGCTCCTCAATAATATGAGTAACTTCCTTACTGAATCAAGTAACAGTTTTTGAATAATAGACCACCACTATTTTTCCAGTTTTGTGCTATTCATGATGTAATGTCTAAAAACACAACACACTTTGAAGTTCAATGTATAATATTTACATTTTCTCCATCTGTTTCTTAATAATCAACAGTACAGAAAACCAAGTCCTGATTGGTGATGTTTGCTTATTTCGGTGGTATAAATACTGTCTTATAACTGGTTTCCAGCTACCAATGAGATTCACTGAATGCACAGCTGGGAAGGGAGGTACAGTAGCAGACCTAATGTAATATTTTCACTGTTGCGCACTGAATATGTGCATGTGTGTCCCCAAGTCTATATGTGAAGCCCTAACCCCCAATGTGATGGTATTTTGAGATGGGTCTTTTGGTTGGTAATTAGATTTATCTGATTAGGCTTACATGAGGTCACAAGCGTGGGGTCCCAATGATGAGATTAGTGACCTTATAAAAAGAGACCAGAGTATTCTATAACACTGTAGTTAAAGTAATTAACTATAATGGAATTAGCAATAATACATAGATTTAAATAGCTAGAACAAAGATTGAATGGTCTCAACCCAAGGAAATGATAAATGTTTGAGATGGTGGATATGCCAGCCACCCTAATCGGATCCCTATCCAGCATGTATTTTGCAGTATCACTATGTACTCCATAAACATGTACAATTATTATGTGTCAATTTTTTAAACTGAAAAATTTTTTTAATTAAAAATAAATGTAGAAAATAAAAACACCATGGTCACACACACCAAAAACATTAATAAAGAAACCAGAGTCTGCACTTACGCACTCACTCTCCTGCCCCAGCACCATAAAGGGACGCCTTCCCTGAGCTTCCCCTTCCTATTGTTACCACTTACTCCCCAGCCTCTCACAACCG
The DNA here is from genome assembly GCF_048565385.1 of Saimiri boliviensis. Taxonomy (NCBI): domain Eukaryota; kingdom Metazoa; phylum Chordata; class Mammalia; order Primates; family Cebidae; genus Saimiri; species Saimiri boliviensis. Next base: position 74,800,737 of record NC_133459.1, read on the forward strand.
CTAATCTGTTATTCGCCTCTGTAGTTTTATTTCCAGAATGTTATAAATATAGAATCAATTCAGTACATTAACTTTTGAGACTGGCGTTTTGCACTAAGAATAATTCCCTAGTCTCAACTACATGGTTGCATGTATCGTTCCTTTTATTTCTGAATAGTATTCCATTGTGTAGATAAACCAGAGTTTGTCTAGCCACTCACCCGTTGATAGACATATGAGTTGTTTCCAGTTCTTTGCTGTTATGGATACAGCTGCCATAAACATTTGCATATTTTGTGTATGGGTTTTATATGAACATAATTTTTCATTTTTCTGGGATAAATGCCTAGAACTGATTGCTAGGACATACGATTAGTGCAAGAAACTTCCAAACTATTTTCCAGAGTGCCTGGATTATTTTACTTTCCCATGATCATGTATAAGAGATCAAGCTTCTCTGTATTCTCACCAGCATTTCGTGTTGTCACTGTTTTTCATTTTAGCAGTTCTAATTGCTATGTGCTGATATCTCATTGTGGTTTTAATTTGCATTCTCTAATGGGTAACAACGATGAATGTCTTTTTATGTGTTTATTTGCCACGCATATCACCTCTTTGGTGAAATGTTTCATCTATTTCACCCATTTTCTAATTGGAGTTTGTTTCGTTACTTTTGAGTTTTGAGAGTTCTTTACATATTCTAGATGTAAGAACTTTGTCAGATATGTGATTTGCAAGTTTTTTCTACCAGTCTGTAAATTGTCTTTTCATTTTCTTAAGAGTCTTTTGCAGTGTAAAGGTTTCAAATGTTGATAAAGTACAATATATCAATTTTTGGTGTCATGTCTAAGAATCCTTTACTTAGATTTACATTCCGAATATTTTCTCCTATTTTTAAATAAAAAGTTTTATAGTTTACATTTACATTTAAATCCATGATCCAATATGAATTAATTTTTATGTGGTATGAGATTTTAAATCAAGGTTTATTTTTTTGCCCATGGATGTCCAATTGTTCCCGTGGCTGTTTGTTGAAACAATTACTCTTTCTCCACTGAAATTTTTGTTTTTAATAGAATTCATTTCATTGTAAGTTTTAAGTATAATGCCTGTGCTTAACAACTGGCTCACAAAATTCATAAAAATTTGATAATCAGTTCTGGTAGCCAGCACAGGATGGTTCCAGCACATTATTTGTTTAAACTGTGTTGCATGGGAAAAAGCAGTTGTAGTAATGATTAGAAATGATCAGTGTTTACCTAAATGCCCATCAGTGATAGACTGGACAAAGAAAATGTGGTACATATACACCATGGAATACTGTGCAGCCATAAAAAGGAACGAGATCACATCCTTTGCAGGGTCGTGGATGGAGCTGGAGGCCACAATCCTTAGCAAACTAATGCAGGAACAGAAAACCAAACATTGCATATCTTCACTTATAAGTGGGAGTCAAATTATAAGAACACACGGACACATGTGGGGAAATTACCCAAACTGGGGCCTGTTAGGAAGTGGGAGGGGAGGGAGACTATCAGGAAGAATAGGTAATGGATGCTGGGCTTAATACAAAGGTGATGAAATGATCTGTGCAGCAAACCACCATGGTACATGTTTATCCATGTAAAAATCCTGCACATCCTGTACGTGTATTCCTGAGCTTAAAATAGAAGTTGAGGGAAAACAAAGGAATAGTGAGTGTTTGTAAATAAATATATACATAAAACATTATAAAATCTTAAAGACCCAGAGGTAACACTAGTATCATCTTGCAGAAAATTAAAACTAGGGGGTGGGAAAAAAAAAAGAAAGAGAGAAAATTAAAACTCAGGTTCGAAACCCACATTTTACTAACCTCAGAAGGAGGAAGCAGGAAAGGGATGTAATTCATGCTATTACTTAGAAATTGCTTAATTAATAGATTACTTTCAATGTAATTGCATGGCCAGGAAGCTTAGTAGGATAATCACGGCCTCTGTGGTCAAACCTTGGTCTGAGTCTTGGCTCTGACATTTACCAGCTTTGAGGAAATGCCTTATTCACCATCACACTAAGTTTCCTTTAGTGTTAAAGTGGAGAGAACCCCAAGAATCAAAAGCTGTGTTCATTAATTTAACAAATACTTGATGAGTTCCAGTCTATCAAGAAGAGACTGGGGATACAGCAGTGAGCAAAATAGGCATGAGTTTTGCCCTCAAAGAGTTTACGATCCAGTGAAGAGCCGGGCAGTGAACAACTAAGCACATTAGTGAAATGGTATTACCATTGCGATAACTGGCATGAAGGAAAAAAACCAAATGTGGTGGTTTAAACAGACAAACCCAAGACTTAGCACTTTTCCTAGCATGCAGAGGTTGCTTAGTGGCAGCTCTTCGTAATATTTCAGATTAGGATGAGTGTGGCCCAGGCAGAGGCTTGGAGGCCTGTCCACTGTCATTTATGTCGCATATATTAATGTTCATTTTGCATATCAAAGCTGAATTGGATGTGTTTCAAGGTCCTCCTCTTACTCTAAGAATCTGTGACCATCATGTGTGTTGTTTAATTTTTTACAAAAGGTGAGGGTAAATTCAGCAATCAATATGGTAATCATTGAGTCAGTTGCTATATGTACTTACATTTTAATAATGTTTTTCTGTCATATTCCCTACTTATTATGCCTTTTTTAAAATGGATTAAAATATGAAAAAAGACTTAGGGAGCTAGAATCCTGAAACCCAGGACAATGGGATTGCTGAAAGTGTTTGCCAATTTTACTTCCAACTATTGGCACACATTGAGTTTTGTTTGGAAGGAAGTTATTGTTCATCAATGTTTTTTTGTAATGAAGTCCATAAATCCACATTAAATAAACATCTAAACTTGTTGATGTCCTTCTGATTTTACTGTTTTTCATCAGAATAATTCACGAAGTTCAATCTGAGTCTTTTTCATTTCATTTTAACTTTTTGCTGTTTTTCCACCAAGTGTCCTCTGACGTATTGAGCAACCGATGCAGTGCTGACTGCCTGGGCAGGGAAGAGAACAGCAGGGGCTATGCAGGCATCTGAGTGATTCTGCTTCTTGGCTCTTGTTCTTATTGTTTAAAATAGAAGGAATAATCTTTCCCCCACACTCTCCACCACCTCCATTTTTCAGTGGGAAGATGAGTAAGAGGTACATGATTCGTTATTTTCTGTTTCCCTTCTCTAGTTTTTTTTTTTTTTATTACCAAATTGATAGTGCCTTATTGTAAGAAATTTAGAAAATAAAAACTACAAAGGGGAAAATAAAAATTATCTGTAATGCTACTGTTAGCAGTCATTGTCTCCCATACTGTGAAACTGGATACGATAATGCCATAATTTCAGGTTTAAACTCTATTAAATGTCTTACTTCTGCATCCCCAGCAGTTTGAGACTAATAGAGGAAGCCGTATACCTAAGTGAGGCCCAAGATCCAGAAAAGAAAAAGTATAGGTAAGAGCTGTGTAATGTTGTGTTGCAGGAACTATTCTAAATACATTGCAAATATGTTTCTTTTTTTTTTTCTTTTTCAGTTGTGGCATATACTGTTTGCAAAAAGCAAATATGTTTCTTACAGCCACACTCTATGGATACTAGTATTACCCTCATTTTTCTATAGTCACAAAAGCAGTAAGAGGTGGAACCTGAATTCAGGTCCAGCAAGACTGGCTCGAGAGTCCACAGGCTAACAGACTTTGTAATGCTACAGAAAGCTGAGTAACCATTTCCAACTTGCCTCCTCCCCTAGCTCATTCCCTCCTGTGAGAAGCCAACACTGTCATTGTTTCTTTGTCTAAATCCAGGCTCAATATGGACTTTGTTCCTATTTTGACTTGTTATATGATGTTGCCTGTCACTCCTATGACTGGAGGAACTGGTTTGTCCCTTTATCCTCCTTCTAGAATTTTCCCTCCACTCACATCTACTGAAGACTAGCTGTATTTCTGTGACCTAGCAGTATAACTCTCAACTATCTCCTCTGAAAATCTGGCAGTTTCACACAATAACAAAAATCTAATACAATCCTTAGCATAGATGTCGGGAGGAGAGAGGGAGATGATTAAGTGCAGTGTTAACATGGGGTTGGGAGGTTTTGCGAGCTCACTGAGGGGCCAGCAACTCCTTCAAACCATCAGGAGATAACTTCTATTGATTGGTGAATTTTTCTTGAATTTTTTTTTCTGTTTTTTCTTTTTCTTTTTTTTTTTTTTTTTTCAAGACCCAAGTTTTGCTCTGCCTCAGCCTCCCAAATAGCTAGGATTACAAGCATGCACCACCACACCCGGCTAATTTTGTATTTTTAGTAGAGACAGGGTTTCATCACGTAGACCAGGCTGGTCTCGAACTCCCAACCTCAGGTGATCTACCCACTTCGGCCTCCCAAAGTCCTAGGATTACAGGCATGAGCCACTGGGCCTGGCCTTTTTTTGAAATTTTTTCTATACATATACTTTTCTAAAGTTTATTTTATGTATTTTTATTTTACCCAACTTGTGATTTTGAAATAACTCACACCTGTAGAAAAATGGAAAGTATTTTCACTGAAGACTTTTTACTTTTACCTACTATATTAGTTTCCTGGAACTGCTTTAACAAATGACCATAAACTAGGTAATTTAAAACAATAGAAACTTATTGTCTCACAGTTTTAGAGGCCAGAAATCTTTAACAGAGGTGTTGGCAGGGCCATGTTCTCTCTGAAGGCTCTAAGGAAGAATCCTTCCTTTCCTTTTCCTGCCTTCTAGCGATTGTCAGCAGTCCTTGGTGTTCTGGGGCTTGTAGAGGCATTCCTCAAATCTTTGATGTCATGTGACCTCCTTCCTCAGGATCTCTGTTTCTCCTCTCTCCTATAAGGAACTCAATTGCATTGGATTTGGGGCCCATCCTAATTCAGAATGACCTCATCATAATTGAATCACATCTGCAAAGGTCCTATTTCCAAATAATGTTACATTCTGCAGTTCTAAGAGAACACGAATTTTGGTGGATATTAATCAGCCCAGTACACCTGTAGTCACCAGTTATTAACATTTTGACACATTTGTTTTATTTTTAACTCCATCCATGCACCCACTCACCCATGCATCCATCCACACACACAGCTTTTGTTGATCCATTCGAAAGGACTAGACACAACACAACACCCCTAAATACTTCAGCTGCTGGCATCTCTCAGGCAAAATAACATTTTCTCTGCATAACCACAAATACCGTTATCTCATAAGGTATTTCACATGAATACCATAATATCTGATATAGAGACCATATTCATATTTCCCCATTTGTTCTAAAAACATTCTTTATAGCTGATGGATTTTTTTCCCACAAATCAGGATTGAATAAAGGATCAAACATTGCATTTATTCATTATGTTTTTTAATCTCCTTTTAGCTAGAAGAATACCTCCCTTTTTGTTTTGTTTTGTTTTGTTTTGTTTTTGTTTTTGTTTTTCATTATACTGATATTGTTGAAGAGTCCAAGCCATTTGACATTGAGGATGTACCATATTCTGGGTTTGTCTGATTCTTTCTTCATTATTAGATTCAAGTTAAACATTTTTGGAAAGAAGGCCCTGCAGGAGACACTGTCTACTCCAGTCGCATCGCATCCTAAGCTCACAATGCCCGTTTGCTCTGCTGGTCGTGATGCTGCCCATGAGGGTTTTGCTGGGGTGCCGGCAGCCACCCCTCTGCACAGCCATGCGCGTTGCTTCCCGGTTCTTTCAACTCTGGCTTCACTCTGGCGGAAGTGGTAGTTTTCTTCTGCTATGCAGTTGCAAAGGGGAAAGAATTCTCACTTGCTGATATGTTTTGATTCGCATTTTCTAAAGTTTTATAGTGGCTTTGTGGGGATGTCATCTGCTGTTTTATGTTTTAATTGTCTTGTATTTTCCTGTACCAACAAAACCAGATGACTCTGTGTAGACAGTGATAAGCCATAAGGTTTTGGAGAAACTTAATTGATTTCCTGGATCAAGAACACTGTCATCCATTGATACTGTGAAGTTGGTTTTTGTTCGTTTGTTTTTTGATAGTAAATGGCACATTTTGTGTGATGGGATGGGGGTGGTAGTGCGTCATCTCTTCTTTCTGAATAATCCTTAATTCATGATCATGGTATCTCCCCCGCCAGCTAAGAAGAAACCCTAATTTTGGATGCTTGCTTTCTTCTGCTGCTTCACCATCTAGGCTCCAAGGGCACCTCCTCTCCCAAAAAAAAGCCACACCTGGAGCTGCAATCTCAGGTCTTCTCCCTTTGTGCCCCCGGTCAGATCCTCCAGGTCATTGACCTTTCTGTCTTTCTCCTCTCAGGTGTGACGTTTTCTTCCTGGGAATGATTTTATCTGTGCTCTTCCACTTGCTAGGCACCGCTGCCTCCTCCTCTTTCCTGAGCATTCTCCAGCTGACTTTTAGCTCCAGCAAGGGCTTCAGCACTGGCTCTGCAGTTTTCAAATTTTTGTTTCCCCACCTCTGTGTAAATTGAGATCTGTAGCATTCTCAGTCTCTTAGTTATGTTAGACAGCAGTTATGAGTGGTTTTATTTGCTGTCCTTGTTCTTCTCTGCAGGTTACAGAGAACATGTGTGGAGAGATCCATATTTAGTTAATGACTAGAAACTCCAAGCCTGCATAGATTTATTCTTGCTTCTTTGATGCTTTGATGTAAATACAATTGTGTATTTCACATTTTAAAAATCTGACATGGTATAGTATAATTGTATCTATCTTTTTTCTCTCTTTTTTGTGGTTTGCTTTTTACATTTAACTTTTTAATTCCTCTGGAATGATTCCTTGCTTTGGCTTGTTTATCTAGACCTTCTGTTCTTGCCTATGGGCACAATAGAACATAAGGAAACATGGTCTAGTTTGCTTAGCAATGGACAGATGCTTAGAGAAATGAGGGGCAAGCTCAGGCCTGGTGCAAATGGGATCAAAATGTGGTGGATGTTTGCTGAAGCACAGGACGGGCAGGACCAGGCACAACCTGACTGTGAGTTTCTCAGGAAAGTTGAGTGCCAGTCTCTTGGCACTTGAGGCTCTCATTGCTGCAGAGACTTTTAAGGGCCAACTGCCCATCAAATCTGGCTGCTCGTCAGATGCCTCAGAACAGCTTTATGGCTTGTCACATTCTTAGTCACTGGCTCATGCCCCAAATTCTCCACTGCCATTTCAGCGTCTCATGAGCAGCGACTATATTCCTTGTCTCGGAGACCATCCAGCTGTAGCCTTGCCCAAAGTGAGTTCTCAGAGACAATTCAGTCACCTTTGAAAGCTTCCATCCTGAGATCACAAAAGGTGTTACAACAAAAGCAGTGTTTTTTTCTCTGGAGACTGATAAGAAAAAAAAGACACCTGAGCCGGAGTGAGTAGGAGAGGTGTTATGCAGCCTCTATGAGGGCTGGCCCTTTGACAGCTCAAGAAGAGCTGAAAAAAAAGGAAGCCTGTCAATAATCACTTTTAAATATATACTGCATTGGCATATTCACCAACAGGCACCCGGGGTTGCCCATAAAGCACTTTTGGAGAAGCTAGATTATGGATCGAATTAAGAATCCCTGTACTGCAAATTCAAAAGGTCTTGTCTAGAGTCCTGTGAGTTATCCTGTTTACAGTTGTTACTGGAAGCACTCACATGTCTCTGGAATGCAAAGAAGAAAGAAAGAAAAAAAAAGACAAGGAACATGAAAATTGGGTAATGTCAGCCACCCTTGGAAAAAGCCCACATCAATGGTTTTTGTTGTCTTGGGGAGAGGAACAAATCTTTAATAGAACCAATATGATCCTGCATGATCTGCTCACGCCCGCTTCTCCAACATCATCTGCTACCCCAACTCCCTTGCTCTCTTTGCACCAGCCCCAGCCTCGTTTGGGTTTCTCAAACTTTCCGAACTGTTTTCCACCAGAGGGTGTTTGCATATGCTGTTCCCACTCCCTCGAATGCAGCTACTCCCTTTCTTTCCTTCTTTAATGCTTGGATATCTTTCAGATCTCAGGTCAAATTTCACTTCTTCAGAAAGTCTTCCTTGATTGCCCCTGTTGTACACACATTCTCATAGCAACTGGTATTTCCAGGTGGTAATTTTATGTCTTTTGCAGGGTCCTTTCCCTAATGATGTTCTTCTCCCTACTCCATCAGGCTTTAATCTCCATGAATGCAGAAAAATAATTTATTTTTGCCAACCATTGAAATCCATGTGCCAAAAATAAAGACTGGCCTGCAGATGATGCTGAATACAATGTTTGTGGTATGCATGAATGAAGTGATTAATGTAAAGCAACTGTCGAGGGCTCAATGCCCAAAGTGAAACAAATACTGAACAATCACGTAGGCAGATAAACAGTTGGCTGATTTTTTTTTTAAGAAGTCATTATTTGGTAATCTCTGACAAAGATGCTGAAACCACTAAATATATATATATAGCTGAGAGATAGATGGAATAACTAAGAGGAAAGTTGAGGAAGAAGATTGAAGAAAACATGATAAAAAATTCAGAGCTGCTTGCTGCTTGTGTCTGAAAGCAGTGCTCATTTCTAGTTGTATCACTGCCATAAGGAGTTGAAAGAGAGTGAGAAGAACCTGGGAAGGGCAGCATGGATGACCCCAGATTAAATGTCAAGCCATTCACAGAAAGTTTACAGAGTTATGGTGGAAAGTCACGAGGACTTGAAGGAGATGTAATTACAGATTCAAAGCTCAATGACTTGTATGTGATAATGTCACCTGCTTTCATTTTAACAGAGAGCTATTTACACAACACAGATTCTAAAGTGCAGACTTGAAAAATTCCAAGTAAATTTATGAGGGATTTTTTCAGTAGCAACAAAAGAACCTAAAGGCATAGGGTAGTGGAGGGTATTAAAGTTGCTATGTGAGAAGAAACACTTGAATCTGTGAATGAATTCTCTTTCTTTTGCCCTCTGTCTCTTTCTGTCTAGTGCATGTGCACACACATTTATATTTTAAGAAAAGTATTTTTAAAAGGACTCTAACAAAGAGATGGTGTTAATTTGGATCTTTTAAACCAAAATACTACATATTCATTTTGCATTTTAATCAGCTTCTTTTTTTATAATCTGAAAGAAACAGATACATGGCTGCTGTTTTCCACTCATGAGTATATTCTATGGACTCCAAAAGTAAAGGAGATTTCTAATTCTTTACTGTTTACCAAAAGCATTGAAGGAAAGAGCTGAACATTGACTTTTTTATAGAGTTGTTATATTATACTTTATACTGATATGAAGATGGAATTGGCTTCTCAAAGCACCATTCTTGAAATATATCTCCTCCACCCTATAGAAAATTTGTGCATAGGTAATCTAATAATTTAGGGACATTTGTTGAAGATCTCATGAGAATAGAAAAGCAGGGAGGTGGGAGGATAACTGGGAACAGACTGAGCTAAGGAACAGTTAGGTGAGACCCTGATAGTAAAGAGATATTGCCCGTTAGCTAGAAGTTATTGAATTACTTATCACGTTAAAGAATGTGGCTAAAGGCTCAAATAGCCACATTTTTTCCAACTAGAAAATAAATCAAATTTAACAAAATCAGCCAGTGCTTTATTGATAATAGGCTAAGATCATATAGTGAGTGCTCTGGCTAATAGGATTGCTGGGCACTTACAGCCATTGCTATTACAGCAGATACAGTTCTGCGTACAAACGCACCATGGAATTGTGCATGACTGAAGATTTAAGTTGTCCTGAATATCTTTGACCTTGAGAAGAGGAGATAAATAGGACTGAGCAGCATGGAGACTAAGGAAGACATTCAGGACAGACCTGAATTGAAGATTGGGGTGTCCAAATCACAAACCTGGCCTGGTTTAGGTGACCATCACATACAGAGTGGATTGGGAGTCTTAATTTAGTAGGTAGGTGGAGGCTGCTAGAGGCATTCAGGCTGCTTCTCAAAAGCAGGTGCATACTTTGGTTATGTCTTCTTTTTTCCATTTCCACCTCTACCTTTGTGGTAGACAGAACAGAGGTCCGCAAAGATATCCATGTCCTAATCCCCAGAACCTTTCAATGTGTACCTTACCAAATAATTTACCTTGACTTACTAAAAGGGACGTTGCACATGTGATTAAGGTTAGGGACCTTGAGATGAGGTGATCATCCTGTATTATTCTATTGTGAACCAACCTCATCATGTGAATCCATAAAAGGGGAGAACCTTTTCCAGCTGAAGTTAAAAACAAACAAACAAGCAAACAAACAGAGAGATGTACCTACAGAAGGAAGGTAAGACAGATGTAGTGTTTTTGAAGATAGAAGAGGGGGCTGTGAGCCAAGGAATGTATCTAGTTTCTAGAAACTGGATAAAGCAAGAAAATGGATGATTTTTAGAGACCAGGAAGAAACACAACCTGGCCAACACTTTGATCTTAGCCCAGTGAGGCCTGTTTTGGACTTGTAACCTACAGAACTTTAATAAGTTGTATTCTTTTAAGCTCCAGTGTTTGTGGTAATTTGTAACAACAGTGACAAAAAAAAAAGCTAATACAGTGTCCTAATCCAAGCTGCCAACACCACTTGGTTGAAGTACTTACCACAGTAATCTTCTTATGGGTTTCCCTGCTTCCAATTCTGTCCTTCCACAACCCACAGTTGTTCAGAGTTGGCCTCTTGAAAAATACCAGGTCAGTGATATTTCCTGGCTAAAACTATCCAATGAATCCATTGCCCATAGGATAAAATGCAGAATTCTAAATGGCCCCTTGTCAACCTCTTATCACATTACTTTCCCTTTCATGGGCTCAGAAGTTCCCCTTCAGAAATAAAATTTCTGGCTTTTATAATTGCTTTCTTGCTTTTTTTCGTAACATGATTATCTATGTATATGTCAATAGATTGTATAATTTGATTTTGTCAGTTTCTTAAACATTATATAAATAACATAATACAGTAACCGTTTTTTAGTATGACTTTCACTCAACACTATCATTGAGAATCATGTGTTGCATGTAGCTGGAGTCTGTTCATTTTCATTCTAATAACTCATCTTTGAATTCTTTTGGATGTGCTATGTACGTAATTTGTACAACTAAGTAATTCATAGCATCATCTATATAATTTGTAGATGATGATTCTTAGATAATTACATCATCCATTAAAAAGAAAATATTTGGTTTTTTCCCAAAACTACTTTTATTTCTTGTTCTTTCTTGATTGCACTGCAAATGACCTCAATTACGACAGTGAATTAAAATGGTAATAGCCACTGTTTTTCTCATTCTCAATTTCAGAAAGAAGGCTTTCAGAAGATCATTATTAGGTATGAGCTTTATTTAAAGTTACTTTTGTTTTGTTTAGATTTGTAGATAGCATTCCTCAGAGTAAGGAATTTCTCTCTTGTATCTAATTTGTTAATGTTTTGGCATGGATGAATGTTGAAATAATGATTTTTCTATATCAAGATGATTAAATCACATGATTTTTCTCTTTTAACGCTATGATCTTACAAAATTATTTCTCTTCTTTCCAATTCTATATTTTTTCCTTGTTTTTTTGTCTTTTGTTCAATTGATTTCATAGTTTTTATTATTCCCCCATGAGCTTAGAAATTTTATACTCTTTCAGAATACTCACATTAGCCTACAATTGGGCAAAATCATCCAACACAAATCCTGTTTTGTGATGTTGAGTATCTCATGTAATTTATTGAATACTGTACTGAAAGTGAAAAAAAGAATATTTCCATGGATAATCGAAGTATGATTCCCACTGACTCAGTATCACTTTCACACCATTGTAAAGACAGAAAATGTTAAGTTGGAAACTATCTGTATACACATTGTTCAAATATCAGAAAGTGCAAAACATTATTCAATGAAAAGTTCTTTTTCTGCTCTAGACCTTCATTCATCCAGTTTCTATCCCTCTCAACATAATGTGTAACTTTTTGAAGCTTTCATACTGATTCGTCTCAAAATATTTTATGCATATACAAGTCAATGTAAGAATATTGCATTACTCTGTTCTCACATTGCTAATAAATAAATACCCAAGACTGGGTAATTTATAAAAAAAAAGAGGTTTAATTGACTCACAGCTCCACATGGCTGGGGAGGCCTCACAATCATGGTGGAAGTCAAAGGAGGAGCAAAGTCACATCTTACATGGCAGCAGGCAAGAAGAGAGCATGTGTGGGGGAACTTCCCTTTATAAAGCCATCAGATCTTGTGAGAGTTATTCACTATCATGAGAACAACACTGGAAAGACCCACCCCCATGATTCAATCACCTCCCACCAACTCCCTCCCATGACACATGGGAATTACAAGATCTACAATTCAAGTTGAGATTTGGGTGAGGACACGGCCAAACCATATTACATATGTTACTACTCTTCCATTTTTATACAAGCAATGCATAATTTACACATGATTCTGCATCTTCTTTTTTACCTTATATCTTTGAAAGCATTTCATAGCTACACAGAGAAAAATCTTTATTTTTCAATGATGTGTAGGTTTGTCCCATAATTATATATTACACTTAATTCAATCAGTCCCTTATTTATAAAATTTTGTATTGTTTCTGATCCTTTGTTTTCATAAACCTACAAACATAGTACAGACATCATTTTGCACATGAGAATTCTTATCTGTAGAATGAATTTTTGGAAGTTGAGTGTGGAGTCTATAAGTAGGTACATCTGTCATCTTGATAGATAATGTCACTTGCCCTTGATATGGGTTGAACCATTTTGCATTCCCATCATCAATAATTGAGACTGCTTTTTTTCACCTAACCTCACTCACTGTGCCTAATACATTTAGATTTTTGTCACTCTGAAACTAAGAATGATAATTCTGTGTAACTTTACTTTTATTTGTAATTATGAGAGTGATCATATTTTCATAAGTTTAAGAGAGATGTGAGACTGTTCATCTCCTTTGCTCATTTTTCCATTGGTCTGTTGATCTTTATTGAGCAGCAAGTGATCATTCTCTAGTAAGGAGGTCAGTCAATTGCCTGAACAAATATGTTTCCTAGTTCATGAAATGTGTTTGAATTTATTGATGGGTAGGGTTTTGCTTGTTTCTGGTTTTGTTTGGTATATACAAATTTTCTTTGCATATGGTAGAATTTTTCATAATTACTACATTAGTGTTCTTCAGACAAATAGAACCAGTAAGATACATATAATTATATAAAGAAACTTATTTAAAAGAAATTAGCTCATACAATTAAGGAGGTTGGAAAGGTCAAAATCTGAAGGGTGGCCTGGCAGGCAAGAGACCCATGGAAGAATGGATGTTGAGATTCCAGTCTGAAGACTGTCTATCAGCAGAATTTCCTCTTACTCAGGGGGCAGTCAGTGTTGTCGTTTTTTTAATTCAGGCCAAGTAATTGGCCCATCTATGTTATGAAGGTTAATCTGCTTTATTTGAAGACCCTAACTCAAATGATAATCTCATCCAAAAACACCCTCATGGAAACATACAGAATAATGTTTGAACAAATATCTGGAGACCGTGACCCAGTCAAATTGACAAATATAATTAACTATCACATTACCCTTTATAGCTTCTGAATTTTTGTGTCATTTTTGGAAGATCCACCCCCACTCCAAAGTTATAAAAAAAAAAAACCATTTTTATCTCTAGTGCATTATGATTTCATTTTTAATATGTATATATTAAACTCTTATGAAGTGTTTCTTGTATGTGTAACCAGACTCAGTTGTCCAGATATTGTGGATTGAATATAATCATAATCATCTTCCTCTAATTTAAGATGTCAATCTTTTATTAAAGTTTCACGTGCATTTAGATCTCTTTCTAAGCTTTATGCTCTGTTTGGATTGATTTATTTGCCTTATTATGCAGCAGAACTGGACTGCTTTAATTACTGAATATTTATAGAATATTTTAATTTCTGATAAAGTTAGTCCATGCTCTCTTATTTGTTTTCTTAACTATTCTAATATACAAAAATAAAACCAACTAACTTTATTACAGGAAAATGTCATGTGCCACATTGGTGTTTTATTAGATTCAAATTAAAATTACAAATTAGTGAAGATTGACATCTTTTTTTATTTTGAATCTTCATTTCTAAAAATGTAGTATTTTTTTCATTTGCTGAAGATTTCTTTTGTATTTCTTTCACTTTTTTTTTTTTTAGAAATAAGTCCTTGCTCTGTCACCCAGGCTGGATTGCAATGGCTCAGTAATAGCACCTCAAACTGAGGGCTCGAAGTGATCCTCCTACCTTGGCCTCCCAAGTAGCTAGGACTATAAGCATGCACCACCATACTCAGTTAATTTTTTAAATTTTTTGAAGAGAAGGGGTTTCTCTTTGTTTCCCAGGCTGGTCTCAAATGCCTAGCCTCAAATGATTTCCTGCCTTGACCTCCCAAAATGTTGGGTTCCGAGCATGAGCCACTGCACCAGCCTTCTTTTGCATTCTTTAGACCTGTTTCAGAGGCTTCTTTCTTCTTAATATAAGTCTGTAAATTCTCTTGGTACATTTTTTCATAATCATTTTGGTATTTTTGTTGCTGTTATAAGTAAGGTTCTGGTGTGAAGGTTATTGAATTTTTTATGTTAGTTGATAATCTGATACATTTCTGCATTTTCATACTGCTTGCATAAGTTTTTAGATATACAATCTTATCATTTCTTCTCCTTTCCAATTTTTATATCTCTAATTTTTTTTGTTTTTTGTTGTTGTTGTTTTTCTTTTTTTGAAACGGAGTTTTGCTCTTGTTACCCAAGCTGGAGTGCAATGGCGTGATCCCAGCTCACTGCAACCTCCGCCTCCCAGGTTCAAGAGATTTTCCTGCCTCAGCCTCCCGAGTAGCTGGGATTATAGGCACATGCCACTATGCCTGGCTAATTTTTTGGATTTTTAGTAGAAATGGGATTTCACCATGTTAGCCAGAATGGTCTTGAACTCCTAACCTCAGGTGATCTGCCCTCTTTGGCCTCCCAAAGTGCAGGTGTGAGCCACCGCACCTGGCTTTTTTCTTATAATTTCATGAGATTGTAAGTCTAGTACATTGTTAAGTCAATACTTAATATCCTAAGTATCCTTAGGAGGATACTTCTAGTGTTTCCCTATTAATTTTGACACTGACTTTAAGACGAAAGTGAATACATTATCCCATGTTAAGCAACTATTTACTGATTACTGTTTTATTGAGTGTTTATAAAGAATGGATTTGGATCATTCAAATGATTTTTTTGTATCTATGGAGATTATCGTATTACTTTCCCTTTTGACCTACTGAAATAATAAGTTACATCTGTATATTTCTTGATATTAGACACCCCTTTTCCTATCTGGAGTAAACTCCACTAAGTGAGAGTGATATTTTTAATTCTTCAGGGCGAGATTGTTTAGTGCAGCATTTTAACTTTCAAAAACTTGAAATAATCAACAGGTTCTTCAATGATAAAATTGAGGTGCTTTAATGTGTGGATATATGTAAGTGGAATTAATATTGTATGTGAATGGAAATTAACAGATTACAAATATATGCAGTACAGTAGATAAATCTCACAAACATAACTTTACATCTTTTGCCCCTTTCAAAAGAAAACCAGACACAGAAGAATGTGTACTGCATGATATCATTTGTATACAGTTTAAATGTGAGAAAATTTAAATGATAGTATATAGGAATGCATATTTCAAGGAAATAATTTTCATAAAAGTCAAAATATTAGTTACCTTTTAAAAACAGAGAGGGACTGGGCATGGTGGGTGGCTCACATCTATAATCCCAGTATTTTGGGAGGCTGAGGTGGGCGGATTGCTTGAGCTCAGGAGCTCCAGACCAGCCTGGGCAACATGGTGAAACCCCATCTCTACCAAACATACAAAACTTAGCTGGGCATGGTGGCACATGTCTATAATCCCAGATACTTGGGAGGCTGAAGCCTGAGAATTGCTTGAACCCAGGAGGACAAGGTTGCTGTGAGTTGAGATTGCACCATTGCACTCCAGCTTGGGCAACAGAGCCAGATCCATCTCAATAAATAAATAAATAGATAAATAAGACAGAGAGAGGTGATTGGGCAAAGGACGAACTTCCAGGGTGCTGATAGGTTTAAATTCTTGACCTGGGTAGTATTTCCATAAGTATGTGCTTTATAATAATTCATGGTATTTTACATTTATATTTAATGTATGTTTCTCCATATGTGTATATTTTATTATGAAAAGAATTTTAAAATTATTTGCTTATAATTTATTTAAGATTCTCACATCACTATTCAGAAATGAAGATGTCTATAGTTTTCTCCTGTTTTTATTCTTTTTTTGAGGTTTGATATGTTGATTACATAAAAAGAACTTGAAGGTTTCCATGACTTGTCTTGGCTCAGAAAGTGTTAAAAATCACTATCTAATTATCCATTCTTTAAAGATTTAATAAAAGTTCCCTGTACATTCATCTGAACTTGTTTTTCTTGTTCATTGAAGAGATAGTTGTGAAACAACTATCTGTATTTTGTTCATAAAATTTGGCCCATTTAGGCTTTCACAATATTATGGGCCACATTTGATAAATTACTTTTTTTTTTTTAGAAAATTGTCCATTTTATCCAAGTTTTGTATATTTGCATCCAAATAAACTGATCCTTTGTTATCTTTTAATTTCCTCTATTTTACAGCTTACCCTGCCCCACTCCCATATCATTTACTAGTTGTGAATTTGTACCTTCTCCTTTTCCCCCTTGATTAATGAAACTAACAGTTTTGGGATTTTTTTTTAAAGAACCAAAATTAGCTTTTCTTTATAAATTTATCTGATGATTCATGTGTCTAATTCAATACTTCTCAAATGTTGATTGCTATATAAATCACCTGGAGATCTTGTTAAAATACTTATTCTGATTTAACAGGTCTGAATTGAGGCCTGAGATTCTATATTTGTAACATGTTGCCAGTGATCCCAACATGGCTGGCCCACACTTTGAGTAATAAAATGCGCTATTACTTTGAGTAATAGCACATCTATTTATTCTTTTATATGTTTTTGTCTATATTAATCTCTTTCTTCACTTGTTTTTCTAATATCCTGAAATAAATATTTAATACATTTCTTTTCATTCCATTTTATTTTTCATTACTAAGTTTTTTATTGTTGATGTAATAATTGTATGTATTTATAGAATACAGTGTCAATGTTTTAATGCCTGTATACCTAGTATAATGATCAAATCAGGGTAATTACCATATTTGTCACCTTAAACATTTATCTTTCTTTGTGGAAATATCATACAAAATCTTCTCTTCTTGTTGTCTTGAAATATACACTACATTGTTATTCATTATGGTTGCCCAACCGTGTAACAGAATACCAGAATTATTCTTCCTAACTACGACTTTGTACCTACCAACCAACGTCTCCCCCTCATGGTGTCACCAACACCTGCTTCCCCAGCCTCTGATAACCTCTGCTCTCTATTTCTATGAGGTCAACTTTTTTAAAGTACACAAACCAGTGAGATCATGCAGTGTTTGACCTTCTGTGCCTGACTTATTTCACTTAACATAATGTTCTCTAGGTTTATGCTGCCACAAATGATAAAATTTCATTGTTTTATGACTAAGTAGTATTCCATTGTATACAATTCCATAATATACACCACATTTCTTTATCCATTCATCTATGGATAGCCATTTAGATTGATTTTATGTCTTTGCTATTGTGAATAGCACTGCAATAAAAACAGCAGGGTAGCAATCTCTTTGACACACTGATTTCATTTCCTTTGGATGTATACCCAGTAATGGGATCACTGCATCATATGATAACTTTATTTTATTTTATTTTATTTTTTGATACAGAGTCTCACTCTCTCGCCAGGCGCCAGGTTGGAGTGCAGTGGTGCGATCTCGGCTCACTGCAACCTCTGCCTCCCAGATTCAAGCAATTTTCCTGCTTCAGCCTCCCGAGTAGCTGAGACTACAGGCACGTGCCACCATGCCCAGCTAATTTTTGAATTTTTTTAGTAGAGACGGGGTTTCACCATGTTGGCCAGGATGATTTCGATCTCTTGACCTTGTGATCTGCCCACCTCGGCCTCCCAAGTATTGGGATTACAGGTGTGAGCCACTGCGCCCGGACAATAACTTTATTTTTAAATGTTTGAGGAACTTCTGCATTCTTTTCCACAATGGCTGTATTAATTTACATTCTCACCAACAAGGCATAAGAGTTCTCTTTTCTACACATTCCCTCCAGCGTTTGTCATTTTTTATTTTGGTAATAGCCATTCTGACTAGGGTGAGGTAAGAGCTCATAGCAGTTTTGATTTGCATTTCCCTGGTTATTAGTGAGATTGACCATTTTTTTAATATACCTGTTGACTATTTGTAGTATTCTTTTGAGAAACATCTATTCAAGTCTTTTGCCCATTATTAATCACATTATTTATTTTCTTATTGCATTGTTTGAGTTCCTTATATATTCTGCATATTAATCCCTTGTCAGATGCATAGTTCAAAAATAATTTTCTCCTATTCTGTAGGTTGTGTCTTCACTCTGATTTTTTCCTATGCTATACAGAAGCTCTTTAGTTTGCTGTAATCCCATTTGTCTATTTTTGCCTTTGTTGTCTATACTACAGCAATTCTCAGTAAAATACTAGCAATCCAAACTCAACAACATATTAAAATCATAATTCACCATGATCAAGTGATTCATCCCAGGGTTGCAAGGATGGTTCAATATAGGCAAGTTAGTAAACGTGATACATCACATTAACATAACCAAGGACAAAAACTATATGATCATTTTAATAGATGCTGAAAAAGCATTTAATAAAATTCAACATTCCTTCATGATAAAAATTCTTATCAAATTGGGTATCAAAAGAACATGCTTGAACACAATAAAGGCCACATAGAACAAATTCACAGCTAACATCATACTGTACAGGGAAAAATGGAAAGCTTTTCTTCTAAGATCTGAAACAAGAATGCCCACTTTTTAGCACTTATATTCAACACAGTACTGGAAGTTCTAAGCAGAGCCATTAGACAAGAGAAAGAAATAATGGACATCCAAATCTGAAATGAGGAAGCCAAACCGTCCCTGGTTGCAGATAATATGGTCATATTTATAGAAAATTCCAAAGACTGCACCAGAAACTGTTAGAATTCACAAATAAATTTAGTAAATTTGCAGAATACAAATCAACACATAAAAATTAGTAGCATTTCTATAAATCAGTAGCAAACTATCTGAAAAAAAGAAATCAAGAAAGCAATTCCATTTGCAATAGCTAAAGAAAGAAAACCCAGGAATAAACTTAAACAAGGAGGTGAAAGATTCCTTTAGTAAAACTATGAAACATTGACCACAGAAATTCAAGAAGACACAAAAATTGATAGAAAACCTGTGATTATGGATTGGAAGAATTAATACTGTTAAAATGTTTATATTATCTAAAGTTATCTGCAGATTCAGTGCAATTCCTATGAAAATACCAAAGACATTCTTTGCAGAAATAGAAAAAACAATTTTAAAATTCATATGGAAACACAAAAGCCCCTGAATATTCAAAGCAATCTGGAGCGAATAAATAAACAAAGTAAGAGGTGTCACACTACCTGACTTTAAAATATACCACAAGGCTACAGAAATCAAAACAGCATGGTACTGGCATAAAAACAGACATATATACCAATAAAACAGAATAGAGAACACAGAAATAAATCTATGCATTTATAGCCATTGAGTTTCACAAAGATGCCAATAGCATACATTGGGAGAAAGAGCATCCTCTTCAATAAATGGTGCTGGGAAAAGTGATAATATTCAGAAGAATGAAACTAGACCCCTACCTCTCACTATATGCAAAAATCAAATTAAGTCTGTAATATAAGGCCAGGCATGGTGGCTTATGCTTGTAATCCCAAAACTTTGGGAGGCCAAAGCGGGTGAATCACCTGAGATCAGGAGTTCAAGACCAGCCTGGCCAACATGGTGAAAACCTATGTCTACTAAAAATACAAAAATTATCCAGGTGTGGTGGCAGGCACCTGTAATTCCAGCTACTCAGGAGGCTGAGGCATGAGAATCGCTTGAACCTGGGAGGCTGAGGTTGCAGTGAGCAGAGATCACACCACTGCACTCCAGCCTCAAGGATTGAGCAGGGGATAGAGTGAGACGGTCTCCAAAAAAAAAAAGACTGTAAGACTCAAAACTATGTACCTACTAGAAGAAAACACAGGGGATATGATTCACGAAATTGGACTGAGCAAGAATGTTTTTCACAAGACCTAAGAAGCACAGACAGCAAAACTATTTTATTTATTAATAATTTATTAAATAAGATTAATTTTAAAAATTAACTTATGAAATTAATGATTTATTACTATAAATGTTTCTATGAATTTCCATAAGTCCTGCTTTAGTAGTATGTAGTAGGTTTTGACCTAATTGCTATGGTATTGTTACCATCTCTTTTTCTAGATATTTTGATATTTCGGTATTTTGATATTTCAGTATACTGTTTTGATATTTCAGTATTTGGGCTAAGAGCTGTTATAACAAAACTTTTTAACACTTAGGTGCAATTGACTATTGTTTTCTGAATTTTGTTAATTTCTCATTTTTTGCATTGATTATGCCGTTTCTACTTCTTAAAATGTATTGAAGTTTTCTTGGAGGCCTAGTAGGTGGTTAATTTCTGTGACTGTTAAACAATAAGAAAATGTGTACTTTGTTTTCAAGTTATATAATTTGAGGCATATCAATTAGACTGTATCTATGTTATTTAGCACTATATATTTTGCTATTTAGTACTTCTATACCTTGGCTAATTTCTTTCCACTGGCTGTGTCATAAACAGAAAGAAGAAAATTAAAATCTCCTTTATATGGAATAGGTTTTTCTATTCTTTATAAAGAATAGGTTTTTCAACAAATGCTGCTTGGACAACTGCATATCCATATGAGAAGAAGGGAGTGGGACCAACTTTCCACACCATACACAAAAATTAACCCTAAATGAATCAAAAAGCTAAGTGTAAGAAATAACATTATGAAATTCTTAAAAGAAAATGTAGATATAATCTTTATGACCTTGATTAGGTAATGGATTCTTAGACATGATACCAAAAACACAAGCAATATAAGAAAAAATAGAGAAAGTGGAAATAATCAAAATTAAAACTTTTTTCCTTCAAAGGATACCATCAAGAAAATAAAAAGATAACCCAGAAAGTCAGAGAAAATTTTAGCAAATCATATATGTGATAAGTGACTTGTATTTAGAATAATGAGTAGCTAGTACAATTCAGTAATAAAAAGACCAATAACTCAGTTTTAAAATGAGCAAAGGATCTGAACAGACATTTCTCCAAAGAAGACGTAAAATGGCTAACAAACACACAGGAAGATGCTCAACATCATTAATCCTTAGGGAAAATGCAAACCCAAGCCACAATGTGATATCACTTGACACCAATTAAGTTGGCTATATTCAAAAAGATTAAAAAATAATAATAACAAGTGTTGGCAAGGATGTAGGAAAATTGGAACCTTCATAAAATGCTGTAGCCTCTTTGAAAAGCAGCCTGGCAGTTCCTCAAATGATTAAGCATAGAGTTACCATGTGGTTCAACAATTCTACCACTAGATATCTACCCAAGAGAAATGAAAACATGTCCACATAAAAGCTTGTATATGAGCATTCATAGCAGCACAATAGATAATACCCCAAAAGTGGAAACAACCCAAATGTCCATAAATTGATGAATAGATTAATAAAATCTGGTAACCCATATAAAGGAATATTCTTCAGCAATTAAAAACAAATAAAGTACATGTTGCTTTTGCCTCACAGCTCTTAAGATTCTTTCCTTCGTCTTGGCTTTAGATAACCTGATGACTATGTGCCTAGGTGATGATCATTTTGTGATGAATTTCTCAGGTGTTCTTAGAGTTTCTTGTATTTGGATGTCTAGATCTCTAGCAAAGCCAAGGAAGTTTTCCTCGATTCGTCCCTCAGATACATTTTCCAAACTTTAAGATTTCTCTTCTTCCTTGGAAACAACAATTATTCTTGGGTTTGGATGTTTAATATAGTCCCAAACTTCTTGGAAGCTTTGCTTATTTAAAAATTTTTTTCTTTATCTTAGATTGGATTAATTCGAAAGCCTTTTCTTCAAGCTCTGAGGTTCCTTCTTCTGCTTGTTCGATCCTATTGCTGAGACTTTCCAGCATATTTTGCATTTCTTTAAGTGTGTCCTTGATTTTTAGAAGTTGTAACTGTTTTTTTATTTATGCTATTTCACTGCAAAATTTTCCTTTCATATCCTGTGTCATGTTTTTGATTCTGTCACTTTATCTCTATGTTCTTGCCAATATTTTAATTAAGTTATTCACTCTATGGTCAGTTATCTTCACTTTGTTTTCTCTTTGAAGTTATACTTTTGTGTTATTAGAGCATTTATATTTTTATTATGTTATCTTTATAGTTATAAATTGATCTTAGTCCTCTGGCGTTTGCTTATTCCTATTAGGTATAACTGTGAATAGTACCATATTTCTTCCTTTTATCTCTGGATCCAGCAGCCATACTGATTTTAGTCAGTAATTTCTTTTCTGGTGTTTGCTTTGATATAATTGTGTTTCTGATTTATTACTTGATTTGCCAACTTTAAATGAAATGACATCCTTTGGTTTCCACCTCTTTTAAATTAAACAGTAAATGCATTTTCTCATCGTTCTAATTTCTTTCCCTCTTCCCTTCCCAATGTTCCAGTTGAGTTGTGTTGTATCAGCCACTCTAACTCACAATTCTTCTAGTTTTAGTGGTAAGGTTAAATATACAGTCTCCCTCAATCTTTTCCCCAAACTTATTGTTGACTAAATTTTGTCCTTTATTGGTTTCCACAAAAAGACATCAACAAAATAATATTGTTTCGATTTTTGAATCCTTACTAAAGCTATTGTTTGTACCCTTTATATTTCAAGAACAGTTTGTATCTCTATCCTTATCTCAAATTCTCTTTGCTTGAGAATCTCATGGGATTGTAACTGGTATTCAGCGTTGCTGTGTAAAAATAGGAGGGCCACCTGAATTCTTCCTTCTTATCAAATTGACTCGATCTTTTCACCTGTCTGCCCAAAGGATTCTCTGAAACCCAGCAACTTTATTGGGATCTGTCTCATTGGTCATTCTAGGTCTTTCTGTATTTCCTTTATTCTATCGCACTTTCTCATTCGCATCATCTGTGAATCTACTGCGCTTTTTATACTGTCTGATTCTTGTGCCCCATTTTGTTTTTATTTCCTTAATTCTATTTTTTTTTTATCTTGGACTACTCCTTTCCTTAGTTGTACAAGCTCATATCTTAACTCTTTCTGCTATGCTACCATACTTTCCCCCAATTATTCCATTACTGCATTATATGTCTTCTTTCATCCAGGTGATCACTTTAGTTTGAAGGATTTTTTCCCTCCAAATTCACGGCAAAACATTTGTTCATAACATCCATTGGTATAGTAATATTTTATAGAAGGATGTACTTTATTAATAAATTTTTGGACTCTCTTCCCTTTTGTCTTGGAGTACAGATATAAGTTTATTTATCTTTGAATGGTTTTCATTTTCCTAAACTCTGTTTTTATAAGGGTTTTCCTGAGGCAGGACCAGATCAGATTTCCTGTTTAGCACGCTTTGGCAATGCAAAGGTTCTTCTTTCCATAGCTTCCACAAAGATAGAACGCTTCTCAGGAAAAGTGCTTTGCCTTTCCGAATCTTCATTTGGCCTTGCTTTTTTGTGGAATTCGTTGTGGTCGGACGGGGGTAGAAAGTCACCTCCTGCTTCTGCCACACTTTTGCCAGCAAGGGGCACAGCTTCTGACTCTCAGGGTACACCTGTCACTCTCGGGAAGGAAATTGTCAGTGGCCTGTTCTGAGATCTGCCATGGCTGGTCTCCTACCACTGAGGTCTTGAGATCTCTCTTTAGCCTCTCCCAGATTTTTCCCAGGAGAACTCAGTTGCTTTTAGAAAATCTTAAAAGCATTTTAAGATTTAAGATAAATACTTAAAAGTATGTAAACTCTCTCCTGAAGTTTTATTAACAATTGAGTTTTTGTTTTGAGTTTTCCCTTCTTTATTTGCCTTAGGGTGGCTCCAGGGAGAGAAGTCTGGAGAAGGCTGCAAGACGCAGCCGTGGGAGACCCTGGGCGTTTCCACCCCCAATCTCCACCAAAAAGACCGTGCTTTTGAAGGTATTTGTTTTTCCTTCTAAAGCCTTAGTTTCTTTATACAGTGGCCAAAAATAGTGCAAGAATATCTTCATGGCAACTGCAGGCATTGCTCACTGTATGGCAAGCTGATTTATGGAACTTTGCCACCACAGAATTGATGGTTCTGAGCATGAACTCAAATAGCAGTTACCTGAAAATCCAGACACATGAGGTCTCATCCCCCTATCTGTCAGTTCTGTCAGGTCAAATGTGTGCCTTCTCAGCCTTCTGCTGTCTGTGGTGTTCACTGCTAAATGGTTGAGTAGAAATGCCTTGGAGGAATCATCTCGGCGCTGGCTCCAAGGCTCTGTGCAGTCAGCTAGGCTATGAAAGAAGGCGGCCTGTGCCTTCCCCTGACTCCTTCCTGCTCCCTCTCCAACCTAATCTTCTTGAATACACACCCCATTCAAGAGCCGTTGGAGAAATGGATCACTGACAAATAACAAATTATTGTATGAATTAACCTCTTGCTGGTAGCTGAGCAGTTTGATAGCTAACTCAAATTGGGTGATTTGAGAATGTAATAAAGGGACTACTAATAAATCCTGTGGGAATATAAACTCTCATTTACAGTTGAGAGAGAGTAGTCAAGGGATGGCACAGTAGTTGGGGAATTATAAATGCTAGAGAAGCTGTGCCATTCCTTGGCCTGGAGGGACTGAGAAAAGGAATGACACAGGAAACTCCCAGGAGTATTGCAGAGTGAGGACTTCTGGAAAGGAGCTGTGGGTGGCCTTCAGTACTGGGCTGTAGACTGTATAAGGACAGAAGTAGGGAAAAGAATCTCACCTCTCTGTGTCCCCTTCAGAGCTCCTGACAATGCTTCTCGTTGGCCAAACCCAATCAAAAGCCAGAGAGCAAATGGAACCACCTGATCAAGTCCTTCTCCTATGACGAGGGGAAGAGAGTGGATCTGGAGGGGCAGAAAGAAAATAAACAACCAACAACCCTACAGGGACCCACCCATTGCTAAAGCAAAATCTGAAAGCAATTTTATTCTGTAGCAAACACATTGCAAATATTGTTGGCTTACAGAAAGCAAATATAAGATTATTCTAAAGAAAACATAAGCCTAAGGCCATATATCAATCACAAGGTGAATTTAAGGGCTCAACACAGTAATATATCATCATATTCAAAACAACAAATACCTAGATTTGAATGCTCAGGCAGATGTTTATTTCAACATGCACACACTGAGCATTTTCTGAAAATCATCCAGTTTTTATTGCCATTTTATCCTAAATCCCTTGACCAGTTCTCATTCAGTTTCCACAAACAGGCTTCTTCTTTCCACCCTCATTTTAATCCTGGGGTCTCCTAACTCAGGCTTCTTCTCTGCTAATTCTACTCCTTCTCATAGACACATATTTTTTTCTGTTCTTTGACATCAGTTTCCATATCTTCTCTAGTGAGATTTCACACTATTTCTTTAGACAAGCCCTCCCTTATGAATTCCCAGCCCATAGACAATAGCTGCCAAGTGGACATTTTCACCTGGATGCTTAATAGACATCTTAAATTATGTTGAAAAACTAACTCATTGTCTTAAGCATTCCCAAACAACCCCCAACACACACACACACACACACACACACGCACACAAAACACCCTATTACTGAATTCTCAAACTTATTTAATATTTTATGGCCTTCATTTTTGTTTTCTAATAAAAATAGATAAACATATTGATGGAATTTATTTTTTGGTAGAGAAGTAAATATTTTTAAAATTTCTTAAGCATTTTCTACAATGAAAATTAAATCAGCAAATTTTTTGGATTATTATACTTTTAACACATGTGCAGAACGTGCAGGTTTGTTACATAGGTATATACGTGCCATGTTAGATTGCTGCACCCATCCACTTGTCATCTATATTAGGTACTTCTTTTCTAATACTATCCCTTCCCTCGGCCCCCATTCCCTGACAGGCCCTGGTGTGTGATGTTCCTATCCCTGCGTTAATGTGTTCTCATTGTTCAACTCCCACTTATGAGTGAGAAAATGCAGTGTTTGGTTTTCTAATCTTGTGTTAGTTTGCTGAGGATGATGGTTTCCAGCTTTATCCATGTCCCTACAAAGGACATGAACTCATCCTTTTTTATAGCTGCATAGTAGTCCATGGTGTATATGTGCCACATTTTCTTTACCCAGTCTGTCATTAATGGGCATTTGGGTTGGTCCAAGTCTTTGCTATTGTGAGTAGTGCTGCAATAAACATACATGTGTAAATGTCTTTATAGTAAAATGATTTATAATCCTTTGAGTGTATATCCAATAATGAGTATGTACTCCTTCTAATAGACAGGTACATTTTATTCTGTAGCAAACACATTGCCAACATTATTTGCAATGTGTTTGCTACAGAATAAAATTGCTTTCAAATTTTGCTCTAGTGTGTACTCATCACTGATTGAGTATATACTCATTTCCTCAAGGATGTAGGAAATGGTCAAATGGTATTTCTGGTTCTACATCCTTGATGAAATCGCCACACTGTCTTCCACAATAGTTGAACTCATTTGCACTCCCACCAACAGTGTAAAGTGTTCCTATTTCTCCACATCCTCTCCAGCATCTGTTGTTTCCTGACTTTGTAACGATGGCCATTCTAACTGGTGTGAGACGGTATCTCATTGTGGTTTTGATTTGCATTTCTCCAATGACCAGTGATGATGAGCTTTCTTTCATATGTTTGTTGGCCACATAAATGTCTTCTTTTGAGAAGTGTCTGTTCATATCCTTTGCCCACTTTTTGATGGGGTTGTTTGTCTTTTCTTGGAAATTTGTTTGAGTTCTTTGTAGATTCTGAATATTCACCCTTTATCAGATGGATAGATTGCAAATGTTTTCTTCCATTGTATAGGTTGCCTCCTTGCTCTGATGATAGTTTATTTTGCCATGAAGAGGCTCTGTAGTTTAGTTAGATCCCATTTGTCAATTTTGGCTTTTGTTGCCATTGCTTTTGGTATTTTAGTCATGAAGTCTTTGTCCATATTTATGTCCTAAAGTGTATTGCCTAGGTTTTCTTCTAGGGTTTTTATGGTTTTAGGCCTTATGTTTACGTCTTTAATCTACCTTGAGTTAATTTTTGTATAAGCTATCAAGAAGGGATCCAGTTTCAGTTTTCTGCATATGGCTACCCAGTTTTCCCAACACCGTTTATTAAACAGGAAATTCTTTCCCAATGCTTGCTTTTGTCAGGTTTGTCAAAGATCAGATGGTTGTAGATGTGTGGTATTATTTCTGAGGCCTCTGTTCTCTTCCATTGTTCTATATATATATCTGTTTTGGTACCAGTACCATGCTGTTTTGGTTACTGTAGCCTTGTAGTATTGTTTGAAGTCAGGTAACATGATGCCTCCAGCTTTGTTCTTTTTCCTTAGGATTCTCTTAGGTATACGGACTCTTTTTTGGTTCTATGTGAAATTTAAAGCAGTTTTTTCTAATTCTGTGAAGAAAGTTATAGTAGCTTGATAGTGATAGCATTAAATCTATAAATTACTTTAGGCAGTATGGCCATTTTCACAATATTGATTCTTCCTACCCATGAGGAAATCAGCAATTTCTATGTGGTGGCAGCAGACTTTGACATAGGTCCTCAAATCAATCACTAGAAAAGAAATTATTGACTAAAATCAGATGAAGCAGGGCTGGCAGTAGAGACAGTGAGAGGGTAGAGCTAAACGACATAGTTATTCATTCAAGTAGTAGCTATTTTAATGCCAGGCATGGGCATACAGTTCCAAGCAGGGAAGACATGAGCTATGTGTCTTCACCTTGAATTTACAACCACCTGGATATGAGACACCAAGGAGAAGGTGTTGATGGTTACTAATGGGTTATGCTTTTGGGAAACCGACCCCTAGATAGCCTATAGAAATTGCTGATTTCTATAGTGTTCCTATAGTCTTTCTTGAATTGCAGATTTATCTATTTCTTGAATGAATAATTCTAGTCTTTTAGCTCTACCCTCTAACTATCTCCTCTGTTAGCCCTGCTTCACCTGACTGTAGTCAATAATTTCTTTTCTGGTGTTTGCTTTGAGGACCTATGCCAACGTCTGCTGCCATCACCTTGACATAGGTTCTCAGTGTCTTTCTCTTGTAGCACCAAAGGGCCTTCCAAATATTCCCTCCCTAATCCTTTCTCTTCACTGTAGCCAATTACCTTTCTAAAAAGCAAGTGTGTTCCCTTTTTAATTTGATTTAATTTAATTTAATTTTAGGCTGAGTCTGGCTCTGTCACCCAGGTTGGAGTTCAGTGGTGAGATCTCAGCTCACTGCAAACTCCGCCTCCGAGGCTCCAGCTGTCCTGCCACCTCAGCTCCCTGAGTAGCTGGGACTGCAGGTGCATGCCACCATGCCCCACTAATTTTTCTATTTCTTTGTAGAGATGGGGTTTCACCCCGTCTCTACTAAAAATACAAAAAATTAGCTGGGCATGGTGGTGCGTGCCTATAATCCCAGCTACTCAGGAGGCTGAGGCAGGAGAATTGCCTGAACCCAGGAGGCGGAGGTTGCGGTGAGCCGATATCGCGCCATTGCACTCCAGCCTGGGTAACAAGAGCGAAACTCCGTCTCAAAAAAAAAAAAAAAAAAGAGATGGGGTTTCACCATGTTGCCAGGCTGGTCTCGAATTCCTGAGCTTAAGCGATCCACCCACCTCGGCCTCCCAAAGTTCTGGGATTACAGGTGTGAGCCACTGAGCCCAATCCCTTTTTAAAATAATGAAATAAAATTCTCATTACTTCTGCCTTGCTGGCAAGGCCACAGATGATTCCTGCGTAGTTGCCAAACAGTGTGCACACACTTGCATTTGCGTGCTAGAGACGAAGCAGGTCCACTCTAAGTTCCTGCTGCCCTGAGCTACCTTCCAGTTTGCTACCGCCTATTTACAGGACTAAGTCCTTAGCATGGAAATCAGTTTTCCTTTCTAGGTTCATTTCCTGCATTACCCATCCACTCACTTAGAACTTAGATTCTTCAACCTTTTACAGTCCCCTGAAATGTTTTCTGTGTGCAATGCCCCTTTTCCTTTCCCCAGGATTTCCTATGTATGCTCTAAGAAGCATCTCAAATATGACTCGCACCATGATGCCTTTGTGAACTCTCTAGCATTAGCTACTCTTTCCTCTGCTGTTGTCTCGTTTTGTCTATCTCTGGTTGTGCAATAATTACATCTTTACATATCTGTCAGCCCAGCATGAACCCTACAGGCCAGGTCTGTATTGTAGTTTTTCTTTGTTGTCCCTCCCATCAGTGCAAAATTTGGGAAATAGCAAGAACTCAATCAATAGCTGCTAAATTAATGAACACTTTATTAGCCTACATGTATGGTGCATTCTCGGTACCCATTAAACAGTTTCATCATCCTCATCTCAGCGTTATGCTTCTCTGCAGCTTTCCCTAACGAATTTTGTGAGAAATATGGAATATTGCAGCATGATTCTTTGGTCATGTGGGGGTTTAATTCCTATTTATACTTTTCTTGTATTACTAGAAATAATGACAGTAACTACTTATCTGGCCAATCTCTGAGGTTTCTTTATAAGGCAATTGTTATTGTTGGAGAAATTTGCAAAGCCTGACTCCTAGCCTTATATCTAAGTGGTTAATTCTCTACTACGTTATGGTTAGCTTTCAGCTCTGGAAAACACGCTTTGAATGCCTCCTTTGTGCAGATTTATTCAACTGTCTCCTCTTTCTTTCATTAAGCTTTCCCAGTAAAGCCATAGTCCTTCTGTTTTCAATTGTGAATTTATTTCCACTGGAGCGTTCTGACTTAGAATCTATTTTAACTTCTACAGAAACTTTGGTTGAAAAGGGAAAAAAGAGAAAAAGACCCGTTTTTAAAGATTTTCTCTTTCAACTAATATTAGAGGGAATTTCTTTGTGATTAAACAAATTTGTTATAAAGTAACACACACTGTGAAATTGTCATACAACCACAATGTCATTATAAATATATTTTTCTTATCAGAGAAGACAACAGGCAAATCAGCTAGTCTTGCAAGGTCATATTTCACAGAGACAGCTGAATTCACCCGCTGTTGAATTATGTTATGAAGCCAGTGATTTAGTATTGTCATCTATTTTGATTGACACCAAAAGCCTTCCAGGACAGTACATGCAAAGACGTTAGTAGGAAAATCACTTCGAAAATGGCTTGATAGTTCCTGTTAATGAGTTTTAAAATGCGGTATAACAACTTAATCAAATCAGACAGCCCCATAAAAGAATTAATTTGGTCATTGGCCCTCTTTCCAAAAATGACTTCGTTGTACTGAGTAAGGTGAGAATTTTTCTGTGGCTAAAACATTCACAACTGGATTCTAAATGACATGACATGGGATAAGTTATAGGTGACCCAATGTTTCTCAGGAGTTGTTTATATTGTGGCCTCCTGTTAAATGAGATGCATGTCTTTTCTGAAGTTTTATTTTAATGAAGGAGGAAGAAGAATATGAATGACATGTGTTAAAGACCCGGAGCCCATACTTAAAACCTCAATTTTGGGTAACCTGTGTGTTACCTTTTAGAAATTAGAGTGACATTGAGATGCTACTAGGGGTCGCCAACGGGAGGGGATTCAGAAATAGCTCCATATGCCCCAGGCCACAGCAATAATTTTCTTCAATGTCAAGAGAAAAACCCAGGACCAGTTTAAAGCAGCGAAGTTCTGCATTATTTTTTTGCTATCCTCTTGTCCCAAACTCTAGAGGAGATTATTAGAAAGGTAGTATCTGCCCCTGTAGAATTATGGGCTTATGCCAAGACTAGAGACCTACGGAGACTCACGTCTTGTCTTCCCAGACTCAAACACCAGTCTCTTTAGTGCACCTCCAGACTGAAGTCGTTTCTAAGGTCAGCTTTAAGGAGAAAATTGCATATAGTCAGAATCACCTCCAAAATTCATAAATCACCTTCCATTGGTATAGATCACTGTCGCTTGGATTGAGCAGCAGATTAAGAAGTCAGATTGCATTTAGGTTGACATTATGCAAAATTTAATATGTTTTGGCTGAGCACACTGGCTCACACCTGTAATTCTCGCATTTTAGGAACCCAAGGTGGGAGGATGGATAGAGGTCAGGAGTTCGAGACCAGCTCGGGCAACATAGCAAGACCCCGACTCTGTAAAAACTTTAAGAAGTAGCTGGACACAGTGACATATGCCTGTAGTCCCAGATACTTGGGAGGCTGGGGCAGAAGGATCATTTAAGCCCAGGAATTTGAGGCTGCAGTGAGCTATGATCATGCCACTACACTCTGACTTGGGTAACAGAATGAGACCCAGAATGTCTTTTACAAAAAAAAAAAAAAAAACAGACAAACAACAACAAAAAAAAGGCTAGGATCTTTAAATACTAGGAATCACCTTCAGAATGGCATTGAGAGGCAGGAAGTCTGCCAGGCAGAGCATGAGGGAGGGAAGAGCAGAGTCACAGACTCTTCCTCGGACTGTCTTGTTTACAGACAAGTTACAGGCACTTTTAAAATCAGTCTCTCCTTTCCTTTCTCTCTCTTTCCTTTTCTCAGCTTTCTGTCTCTCTCCTAGAGTTAAATTTTAATAAAAAGAAAAATAATGTGAATTATTTGTGTGTTAAATATGTATAGCATTTCTATATATTTGTATTATTAATGTGATATAATAATATAATATTTGTATTATTAATATTTAATTAAAACCATCAACACACACTTAGAACCTCAGTTTTGGGTAATGTAATTATTACCACCATTCCTATCTGACATTTATTTGTGTACGTGCTCAGTGTATATCTGTGTCATCTATGAGACTGTGGGGTCCATGAAGAAAGGGACCATGTCTCTTTTGGTTCACCATTTCATTCTCATGATGAGCATGGACCAATAGGAGCTGAAAATATTTTTATTAAATGAATGGCTGAAAGAGAGAGACTATTAGGCATTACTGTCTTTGGACTTCTCGTAGTAACTGTGGCTCAATAATGTTGCAGTGTTATAGACACATTTATTGTTTACAAAGAGCTTTCACAAACATGACTTTGTTATAAAGGTGACCTTATTATAAAGGTCCCCCACCCCAGTTTGTAAAAAAAGAAGCTGGGACTTGGAGAAGCTAACCAACTTGTCCAAAGTTGCACAGCTAACTTGTGGCAGAACTAGGTCTCAAAACCCTGTCTTCTAACCCTGAGCCAGACCAGTTGGAGTTCCCCGTATCCCCAGTGACCTCTCCTACATTTAGGGGGACTCTTGTGTATCAGAGTTTGTGACTCTGTGCCCATGTAAAAGGCAGTGATCACACCTTATCACTCACAACAGAGATGTATTAGTGCCTACTATGCACCAGACATTGTGCAAAACTTCCAGGAGGCAAACATAAGTGAGATGTAGTTCCTGCCATCAAAATAACTCACAATCTAATGCAGCAGAGTGGTGAACATGAACATCTCCAATATACCATCAAATATTTTTGTAGATGAAATCCTATCCTGCATGCAGTTGCGGTAATATGCAGACCAAATGGAAGGAAAAGCAAGGCTTGGTGGTTTGCACGTACGTGAACAGCTATTACTTCAAGTTCAAAACAAGATTTTAACCATTCTGCACAAGTGTTTTCACCATAGTGCATATTTGCAGAGCTGAGGCCAGGAGCCTTAGAAACAGCTCTGGAACTCCTTTCAGTACGTATAGTTGGAAGGAGGCTGACATTGTCAGGGAGTTGCTCTGGAAAATACAGGTAGTGAACATATTGTAGCTTTTCCCTTATTCCACTGTTAGTGTCCCCATAGAATTCCAAGTGAGAAAAGAACCTGCAAAGGTGTGAGGCAGGAATCATATTACAACATTCAAGCAGGTGAGATCCTCAGAGGGGAAAGGGGAAGAAAATGGCACTTTAAGGCATGAGAGTAGTCTTCCAGGATTTGTACCAGGATGTGTTATATTTTAACAAGAAGAGTCCCCAGAAGGGTCAGTTTCAGGAACATCACGTGAATCCCTGAGGAAAGTAAATGATTGCTTGGCTGGCACACATACAGTTTCAATATGCTGGGAAAAGCAAAGTGAGGAAAGGTGAGGTCTCACCAAGCACAGATTACAAAACAAATGCATTTTTGTGTGCCTTTTCACAGTAGATGACTTTGAAACGAAAAAAGAAAAATAACCCTGTAAGTGAGTAGAAACTTGGGAAGTAAAACTGAGTGATAGTAAAACACATGCAGGCGATACACAGAGTTTGCACAGTTTTCTAGTTATAAGACAGGGTAGAATGAATACTCAAAGAGAAGACTGTTATGAACAGTGGTTCTGAAGGATGAAGGACCTTGATGAGGTTGTGAGGGATCTAGATGGAATGTTTTGCTTGAAACATGGAGTATGGCAACAATGAATGAGCCAAGTTTTGAATCAAAATGACCTGAAAAGCTTCTATAGAAAGTTTCCAACCAAGCAGTGCTTTGTTATGGAAGATCCTGCCATATAGATCGAAACTTTTCTAGAACTTTTAATAGATGAGCCTTCATAAGTAATATCCAGGCAATCAAATTACTACTCTTTGAATGCTATTGTGGGTATCATGGTCAAGATCTAATGTTTTATTTCCATTTTATACTAAAGAAATAAAACTTAATGTCCGTAGTTCAGGTTATATTTGAAACTTTAATAGTTCTAGATTGAAGTTAGCATAAAAAAACACTCTGTAGGCTAAGCATGGTGGCTCACATCTGTAATCTTAATGCTTTGAGAGGCCAAGGCTGGAGAATCACTTAAGGCCAGGAGTTAGAGACCAGCCTGGGTAACATAGCAAGACCCTATTTGATATGGTTCTGCTCTGTGTCCCCACCCAAATCTCACCTCAAATTGTAATCCCACATGTTAAGACCAGGTGGAGAAAATTGAATCATAATGGCCGTTCCCCCACCCCCACCCCCCACACCACTGTTCTCATGATAGTGAGTTTTCATGAAATCTGATGGTTTTATAAGCGACTTTTCCCTTTGCTTAGCACTCATACTCCCTCCTGCTGCTCTGAGAAGAGGTGCCTTCTGCCATGAATGACAGTTTCCTGAGGCCTCCACAGCCATTGGGACCTATGACTCAATTATACCTCTTTTCTTTATCAGTGACCGAGTCTCGGGTATATCTTCATAGCAGCATGAGAACAGACTAATACAGTAAATTGGTGCCAGGAGTAGTGAATATCTGCTGTAAAGATATCCAAAAAATGAAAACAAAAAAATTTCCAGACATGATGGTGTGCTCCTGTAGTCATAGCTATTCAGGAGGATAAGGCAAGAGGATTACTTGAGTCCAGGAGTTTGAGGTTACAGTGAGCTATGATTGTGCCTCTGCACTCTAGCCTAGCTGACAGAGTGAGACTTTGTCTCTCTAAAAAAGTAAAATTAAAAAAAAAAGAAAGACTCCATAAATGACATTTTAAAGGGAAAAATGTTTAGGACCATTACATTGTGTATTCAAACAAAATGATTTCTTATTTCAGAACCAGTGAAAATCTACAATGACTGGAAAAGAGATGAATTGTGGTCACTGAGAAGCAGAACGTAAAGCATTAGTTGCAGGAAAAGAAAACCTAGTTTCCTTTACATGCCACTCACATGTTGGTATTTTCTCATTATTAGAACTTACATTTTTTTAAGTTCAGAATTTTAAAATTCCCCAGAGACTCCTGCAAAACCTAAACCATCATTGAGTAATTCATCAAAAATCCAGAGGCATTAAAAGTTCCATGACTAATACGTGTGAAATGTTTGAAGATGAAACTCTCTTTTGTAATTATATACTGCAGAATATGGAATAGCTTCTGTCGTTTGAATTACCTACCTGAGGATACTACTTGAAAGTTCTATCTTGCATAAATAACAGTCCGCCTCTTATAGAAGACAGGCAGTGTTTTCATACCTGGAATAGAAATTATTTTAGAATCATTTTCATGCAACATTTTTTCATTATTACTTAGATCTGGTGACTATGAAAGGGAGTAAACTCACACAGCTGGGTCTTTTCAGACAGAGCGATTCAATTTATTTTTGCTCTGATACTGTAGGAAAATAAAAAGGTTAAAATTACCTTTTGGGTTCAATGTGATATTTTCCCTAGATACCTACACAAATGGAAGACAGGAAGCTTTTCCAACTTTGGAATGGGAGACAGTAAGGGATTTCCCTTGCAGTGTGTTGTGTTTTATCTGAAATCTGGCGCTTTTCTGAATTTAATCCTTCAAACAGACAATATCTTGTAACTTTTCCAGATATTTCCCTGGTTCAGAAAGAGGCAAGAGACTTACTTTAATTCTGATCTAATGTGTACATGCCTTTTAATTATGTGCTAAAACAATTTGGGAGATGGGACAGTTTGTTACAAACTTGCTCCTGCTGTGGAAATGGTGACTTAGTCGGTCTGGGTTCTGGTCAGGAATGTGCAGGTTTGGGGATTTTTTATGACAGGAAAATATACATATTATAAAATGTACCACTTTAATTCTTTTAAGTCTACAATTCAGTGGCATTAAGTACACTCACACTGTTGTGCCATCAATACCATTATCCACATCCAGAACTTTATTCTCATCCCAAATTGAAACTCCATACTCATTAAACAATAACTGCCCATTTCCCTCACCTCTCAGCCCTTGGTAACTGCTGTTCTACTTTCTGTTTCTATGAGTTTAACTATTCTAGGTACCTCATATACATGAAATCATACAGTGTTTCTCCTTTTGTGTCTGGATTGGTTTATTTAGCGTTTTCAAGGTTCAGCAACGCTGTCATTTGGATCAGAATTTCATTGTCTTTCAAGGCTAAGTATGTTCTACTGTATGTTATACACATTTTGTTTATCCATTCCGCCATTGATGGGCATTTGGGTTGTTTCCACCATTTGGCTTTTGAGAAGAAAGATGCTATTGACACTGGTATACAAAATTTACCTGAGCCCCTGCTTTTAGTTTTTTTGATATGTATCTAGACATGAATTGCTGGGTGATATGGTAATTCTATGTTGAATTCTTTGAGGAATTACCATACTATAGAAATGTGTAGTTTTTTGTTGTTGTTTGTTTGTTCTTTCGTTTGTTGAGACCGGGTCTTCTGTTGCCCAGGCTGGGCTTCAGTGGCATGAGCACAGCTCACTGCAGACTTGACCTCCCAGACCCAAGCGGTACTCCCACCTTAGCCTCCCAAGTAGCTGGGACTACAGGTGCATGCCACCACAACCAGCTAATTTTTGTATTTTTTGCAGAGACAGGGTTTCACCATATTGCCCAGGTTAGTCTCAAACTCCTGAGCTCAAGCAATTTGCCCACCTCAACCTCCCAGAGTCCTGGAATGACAGGCATGGGCCACCACACTGAGCCAGAACATGTAGTTTTTAACCAGCATTCCAGGTGATCTTATGATCAGATACTTTGAGAAACACTTATTTGTCAGTTACCTATTCCCATGCAACAAATCACTCCGAACAATTAGTAGCTCACAACAACCACCATTTATTTAACTCACAATTATACTGGGTGGTTATTCTGGGCTGAGCTGGGTTTGTCTGATCTCTGTTGGCCTAACTCATGTTTCTGTGGTCACTTGGCTGGTCATTTGGGTGCTGGCTCTTCTCAGACGGCCTCAGTCATATATCCAGTGGTTGCTTGGCTACAGGCTGAAGCAGTGGCATGATGAGGCCTAGAACCTTTCCTTGTCTAGGAAGCTAACCCCAGCTTGCTCCCAGAGTGGTAGGGTCCCAAGAACAGCAAGAGGGCAAGCTCCAGTGCAAAAGCTCTTTTCAGGTCTTTGCCTGTATTACATTTGCTTGTCCTGTTGGCCAAAGCAAGTCACCTGGTCAAGCCGAGTGTCAGTATAGAGGGCACTACCAAACAGTGTGGATACAGAGCGGCAGAATAAGAGCTGGGGTCGTTACTATTGTTATTCCAGCACAACTTAACTGCTTCATTCGGTATTCTGATGTGGACTCAGCCTTATCTGAAAACTTCCTCCTGCCATAATAAATCTGAAAATGGAGCATAATAGTGTCTGAAGTTGCATACTGGCCTCTGAACCACATGCCCCAGCATCTCTACAATGCTCTTTATTTAAGGGTTTCTTTGTTAATTTAATACACACTTATTGTGAATCTATTTGTGTCTGGAATTCTTCTAGGACCCGGGATATAGCTATGAACAAAACAGTCCAAGTCCCTCTTCTGCTAGGGACTTACATTCTACTGTTGATGGAAAAGTTGCAGGAGCGAGAATAAACGTTTGGATCCCTGGCACATATCCAGGAAGTTTTGTTGTTGTTGCTGTTGTTTAAAGAAGAAGAAGCTTGGAGAATGTTCTTTATTCCCTGTTCTGCACCCCTATGTGTTTTTAACTAATATTTGAGTAGAGGAAAATATTTTGGTTAATTAGAATTTCCGGGTATTTAAATGCCAGGAAGCAGATGGCAAACCTGTGTTAGGACATGAGAATTGACTTTTAACTTGTAAACCTGTGTTAGAACATGAGAATTGACTTTTAACTTGTAATCCTTATAGGTTGGTGCAAAAGTAATCACGGCTTTTGCCATTACAGCAAGCCACAGTTACTTCTGCACCAGTCTAATACAAGACTGATAGATTTGCTTCTCACTTCCTTTATGCAAGCCTTTGTGGCTAAGACTTTTGGTCCGTAGCTACCTGAGGGAGGGCTGCTGATCTTTACAGCTCAAAGGGCACTGAAGTGTCACATCCAGCTGAGCAGTGATGGATGGCTACAACAGACATTTTCCTTGGATACTTCTTTATTTTTTTTTTATTATTGTGTGTGTTTAATCCTATGGGAGTAGAGCAGCATTCTGTATTTCTAAAGTAGCACTACTTTGTTTGAAAATTTGATTTTTTATAAACTTAAAGTGCATGTCATCAGCACCTGGAGATGAGATGGGTTTGATGTCCAGCTGGGGCTCAGAGGGGCTGGGACTCTCTGCATGGGTTACTTTGCCAATGAAAACTCACTTCACCCACAAGAGCTTTCACTGAACAACAGTCAAGCTTTGCTTCAGTGTAAGCAGGTACTTCAGTGGGGGAGAGTCAGGAGACAGCATGTAAGAGTGTTCAAATTAGGATCTTTAGAGTCAGACAGATGTGTCTGTTACTAGCATTGACCTTGGGCAAATGACTTAACCTCTCTGAGTCTCAGTTTCTTTATCTATAAAATGGGATAATAACACTGCCTGCCCCCATGAAACTGGAAACACTAACAGAAAACATGTAAACTTGTAGCATAGTGCCTGCAGTAGGTACTTGATTAAAAATATTAGCTAAGGGCTGTTATCTTTCTTTCTTTTCTGAGACAGAATCCCGATCTGTTGCCCAGATTAGAGTGCAGTGGACCCATCTCGACTCACTGCAACCTCAACCTCCCTGGTTCAAGCGATTCTCCTGCCTCAGCCTCCCGAGTAGCTGGGATTACAGACGCCCACCACCAAGCCCGGCTAATGTTTGTATTTTTTAGTAGAGACGGGGTTTCACCATGTTGTTCAGGCTGATCTCAAACCCCTGACCTCACTTGTCTCAACCTCCCAAAGGGCCGGGATTATAGGCATGAGCCGCCATGCCCAGCATAAAGGCTATTATCTTAATCAATGCTGTTCTGATCTACAGTTTCATCATCACAAACAGGTGACTGGCCTGGCTCACAGTGCCAGAATCTGAGCTACAGGGGCATTACTCTTTGGACCACTCTAGCACCAATCCAAGCTGAGAAAAAGACATGTATGAAATTGACTTGCCATTTGCATGTAGCCAGTCAGGAATTCCTACTTGGGCTCTTGGCCACCAACACTGAACCATAGAAGCAGTCCATCCACCACTACCACAACAGTAAAAACTAGCACTGCAAACACTAACACCTTACCTTGGAATGATTTTAGGCGAGTTAGAAAGAGAGCCTCAAAATACCTCCTGTATAACTCTCCACCAGACTTCGTGGAAGAGCCCACTACTGAGACGTAAATTGACTGGATCTTGTATTTTCCTCTTTGGACTTAGCTGAAAGTATCAGCTGGGCCCAGTGAGAGTTTGGTTGGGAGTAGATTTTGATAGATGGGAACAGGAGTTTCATGAGGTAAGAGTAGAAGAGAGAGAAAACTTTGGTTCATGGGTAGAGGAGCCATGCAACTTGTCTAATTTCACCATAAACATGGCACGCAGGGAGAGGGTGAAATGCCCCAGGTAGCCAGTGGAAATTACAAGTCTTTGGTGTTGGGGAGAGCAGGGAAATAGAGAAATTACGAGTAGGAGAAGGATCCAAAGGGGAAATGAAGGAGAGTGAAAGGTAAATTTTCAGCTGAGTTACACGAGCAACATCAACCGTAACACAGGGTGGAAACATACCATCTTCCTGTCCTCCCCCATGTGACAGGAAGCTGATCTGTCTTCTTGGATTTATTTCCTTCTGGAGTTGTATTTCTCTCCTTGAGCTTCGTCTCACCTCTTATCTTGTTATAGGCGATCTTTTTCCCCCTGAGGAAATCATAATTCTATCACTGTGGAAATTGAAGTGTCTTCAGCTCTCTTACCAGTCTTAGA
This sequence comes from Saimiri boliviensis, assembly GCF_048565385.1. Taxonomy (NCBI): domain Eukaryota; kingdom Metazoa; phylum Chordata; class Mammalia; order Primates; family Cebidae; genus Saimiri; species Saimiri boliviensis. Next base: position 74,840,513 of record NC_133459.1, read on the forward strand.
GTATTTTCTTAGGACAAATTGCCAATTTCCTCTTTTATGGAAAATACTAAAATACTTTTTTTTAATAGAGTGACCTTGATCCTTTCCCATTTGCTATTCTTCCTAGTTTCTAGACTGGAGCTAGGAAAAACTGAATAAAGGTGTCAGCCTAATGGCAATAACCACATTAAAATGTTTCCCTGAAAGTCTTTGGAGCAGAGTGCTTGGGCATTTTTACCAGTGACTATCCATGAAGTGACAGCACTATAGACATAGGGTTTTATTGTGTCCAGAGAACTTTCCACCACCCTTTCTGGTATACTTCATTGTGTCTATCTTATCCAGGCCGCAACACAGGGCTTGGAGCAGAATCAGTGATCAATAAATGTTAATTCTGTGATAGGGCAGATGGTTATTGATTTTAAAATAACAAGCTTGGGTGGGGTGCGGTGGCTTTCACCTATAATCCCAGCACTTTGGGAGACCAAGGCAAAGATGGGTGGGTTACATGAGGTCAGGAGTTCCAGACCAGCCTGGCCAACCTGGTGAAACCCCATCTCTACCAAAAATACAAAAATTAGCCACACATGTGGCACACTCCTTTAATCCCAGCTACTCAGGAGGCTGAGGCAGGAAAACTGTTTGAGCCCAGGAGACGGAGGTTGCAGTGAGCCGAAATCGTGCCACTGCACTCCAGCCTGGCCAACAGAGCAAGACTCTGTCTCAAATAATAATAATAATAATAGTAACCTTGCCTCATATTGTTGGAATACACACTTCTAAGAAGTGGCCCTTGACAGCTCTGGGAAGCTCTGAGACACTGTTCTTCCTTGGAGTAGTCCCTCTCAGCCGGAGACACTGTCCTTCTCAACCTGTGGCACAGAGTCTCCAACTCTAGGAAGCCAGGAGGCTCAGTCACTGACAATCGTTTGACCCGGTGGCTCCAGGATACCCCAGCACTCCGTACTAAACACTGGACCACTCCTCTCCTTAAAGATATTCAAGATTGTGCTCTAATTAGTTTGGAAATGGAATTTCTTAGACTATTTCTAAAAGCAGCTGCAGCCTGGGGACAAATTGATTAAATTCACCAGTTCTTCTGAAAATGATATTTGAAAGTAAATTGAGTTGCTTCTATCTTCCTAGAGAAATCTATGTGTCATTCAGATGTTGGAGACCCTCAAGAGGCAGAAATATCTTCATCCCCTGCTCTCTGGGTGCTGACTAAAACCCTTGATCCTTTTCTTTGAAGTCTGAGGTTCTGTTGTGAGCCTCTGAAAAGCAGGAGACAGAATATTCTGGCAGACTCTGGCAAGTAGATGACCCCTTGCTGGGAATAAGCTTCAGCCTTTTCCAAGGTCTGCCACAACAGAAGCAGTGGCATGAGAGCAGCACTCGGTAGGACAATGACGAAGAGGCTAATGAGAGCTTTAGGCCGTGAGAAACACTGCCTCCCCAGGCAGCATTCAGATATGCAGAAACATTCTTGTTTTACATACCTTGGTGTCTCTGGCCTGTACAAGGTCAGCAACACATTCAAACTGCAGTGGAGAACTGGGGATGTAAAAACGTGATTGCTGGAGGCAGCACCATCTTAGCCTCTGGAGTCATCGAGTGCGCGTTTGCTGCTAGGGGACAGAAAAGCCATTAGAGATATTCCCTGGGTATGTAGCCCGGGTTTTTTGTTTTGTTTTTTAACATATACCCCAAGTGATTCAAGAGCATGACAAGGTTTGGGAATCATAGTCCTTGAGCACAATCTCCCATTGGTAGTTTACAAGGTTATACTTTAGGCTAATTGAACTTGTTTTATTTTTATCTGTAATAATATTTTGTCTTCATTTTGTATATAAAATAATTTTGTTTCTATATTTTGTGTATATACTATGTAATACAATATAATTATTCTGTTAGTAATATTTTAATTTTGTAATATAGTGATAATGATAATATGGTAACTGTGAATGTAAGTAATACTTATTATATGCAATATATTGCTCTATGGTAATACAATTATTTGGTTAGTAATATTTTTATTTTGTAATATAGTGATAATATAGTAATTGTGCATGTAAGTACTACTTAGATACAACATATTGCTCTGTTGTAACACAATATAATTATTTTGATAGTAATATTTTTATTTTGTAATACAGTGAGTGTGATAATATGGTAACTGTACATGTAAGTACTACTTATTATATACAACATATTTTTCTGAGTGCTTTTACATACATTATCGAAATTAATCTCCACAATGACTATTTGAAGGAGGTGGTATTGTTAACATTATTTTAGAGATGAGAAAAGAGACACACAAAGAAGCTCAATGATTGGCCCAAGATTCCATCACTGGCAAGTGGTAGAGTTTGAATTTCCACCCAGACCTGCCGATTCTCGTGCCTGAGCCTTTTAACTATCACACTGCCCTGATCCAAGTGACCAGAAGCTTTAGGAAACTTGATTAGAGAGAGTTGCATCACTAGCTCACAAAAAGATATATTAAAAAGTCTGTGGAAGGGAAGGAAAGATGCCTTCTCTGCAGAAATAATGTTTAGGAGTTTTTTGAGCCTTAAGTAAATTAGATCATCTGTTTTTGGCCAGGAACATACTCAATGAATAATGTCCCAGACAACAAAAAAATAGATTTTGCAGAACCCCAGCAGTCAGTTGCCACATGAGTATGAAATCCACAGGAATTCCAGGTAACTCCTTGTTCCAGAAATAAGAAAAAGCATTAATAAGAAGCAGATCTTGGCTTCACCCAACCTGGGAGTAGGAGGAAGTCTGCCTCTGAATGCCAGAAAAAATGAGGGATAGTAGGGGACACCCAATGCAACCGGATTCCTCAAATTCTGCTTGAAAGCTGGAAAGCTTCGCTCTGTGTTCTGCACTAACAGGGAAAGACAGGACCTAATTGGATTGACTGGTCCTCTCTTGGTGGGAGAGGCCTTGGCCTTTGTGAACCAAGGAAGAGATTTTTATGAGAAACTCTTCTAGATGCTTTTTAGTTGAAGTTAAAGAAGATTATGAGTGAATTAGAAAAGAGGTTTATAATAGAGCTTTGGATTAATTTATTCATTCATAAACATTTATTGAGTGCTTTAGCTGACTTAGGCAGTATTCCAGAGGATACAGAAATGAAGAAATAAATGGTTCCGTTCCCAAGAATCTTACAACAAACTGGTAGAGACAGACAGCAAAACCAGCAACAGCTCAAAGTGTTGTTTCCATAGACATGTTTGAGAATTCCTATGGTCTATGTGGCAAGGGCACTTCGATCTTCTTAAGGGTGGGAAAGCCAAGAGCAAAAGAGCCCCCAAAGGAGGCCTTGCAGTATGTCACAAAGTATTTGCAATTGCCCAGGCTGATGTGCGAAGACCTCCCAAGCAGAAGGAGCAGTGTGTGCCCAAGAGGACAAAAGGCAAGGGCACCCCACAGTCCTGCAGGTGCTCAGTGAGCAACCAGAACTACCAGCTAGTCTCCCAACTCATGTTCTCTTTTGGTGGAATCTCCACATCCAGCTCTACAACCTCAAGAATCCCAAGCCAGGGTCTGGGTCTCAATATGAAGTCAGACTCTGTTTCTGGAGCCTGCTGTGTGATTCAATGCACAATTTCATACTAATTTCACCTGGACAATGGAAGGCATGAAAGTCATCCAGCCTCTTTCATGAAATTAGAATTGTCAAGGAAAGGAGCTGATCCTTCTCAAGTAATCAGTCATGGGGCTAAAGGCTTTCTGGGTTTTGGTGGGGAGGTTGTTGTTCGATTTTACATATCGTCTTTATTTTGGGCTTTCTCACCAAACTGTTACTGTTTGTCTTCATCACTGAAAAGCATCCTCTCCTAACCCAGAGTCAGGTTATGATTTGTTTTCTCCTAGTCTCGTATTTTCTCTGGGTTCATTTCATCCCTGTGTGGGGAGAAGCCATCCCTAAATCCTAATGCTACACTGTATGTTTCTAAGTGTTTACCTCAAGCCCCCACTCCCATTTGCTATTGATCCCTGAGAAACTGTTACATTTATTTGCATTGACATGGTGGCTCACCACCTTAAGTGAAAGGATAAACAATTAATTTCCTAGCTCCTGGAAGTCGGATGGCCTTTCTGGGATGCCATTAAGTCTTGTCTTGGAGAGGGCTGTTTAAAGTAGCTGCTCAGACTGAACTTTGACCAATTATTCAATCAACGATTTGGCAGGTCAGTCAATGGGAAATGATGTACAGTCTGCTGAAATTGATCACACTTCATTTCCCATCAATTGTAAAGCCAAATTGTGGATAAAGTCATAAGTAAAGGGTCATTGCCTGCCATTCTTAGGACCATGTTTCCCTATCCCTTCCACTTACTTAAACCCCAGCCTCATCCATAAAAGCAAGAGAATTTTGCACTTACAGAGGAAGTCAGTACAAAATGTTTACCGCCTTCTGAGATGGAAAGGGAAGGGAGAGTATTTTCTATTTCATAATTGATGTGCTGCAGCCATATAATCCTCTAACCTTTTCAGGCAGCTCGAATGTGGAGGCTGGATTTTAAATCCCATGATCCATTATACATCACTTACTTCCACATCTATTACCATTCCATCGGCCAAATGACAGGATTCCCCATCAGAGCCTTTGACTGTATGGGGCTCTTCAACTTTATGCCGGCAGACAGGCATGTGGAACTTCACACATGGGTGATTTACAGGCAATTAGAAGGAGGCAATGGCAGATTTACTGTAGCCTTTCTGAAAAGTTATGAATAAAGGATGTAAGGAGGAAGGTCCCCCACCCCACCCCCACCCAGGAGAAGGCTTGGAATGATCCAAGCAGTGAATTTTATGACTGTAACTACCACCCTCTCAGAAGGTGCAGAATGGAATGTGTGCTTGTCCACATTGATTGGCAGCTTCTGAAACCAATCACTGGCTCAGGTCAGTAGAGCCCCAGTGTTAGGCAATAGATCATGAAGAAAGTAGAGACACCGACTCAGATTTCCACATCAGCTTCCTCACCCGCTTTGTGCTCCCAGGAAAACCGGCCTTTTTTCTTACACAATGGGGCCTGATAAAAGCCTCTGGGACCTGAGATGAACCACCAGAAAATAATCAGAATGGCATTTTCTGGGAAATACGGCCATATGAAAAAATGATCACTTTTTCCTCACAAGGATTTGCAAAGTGGAAAGAGCAGGGTTTTAAAATCTGTATTTTAGCAGAGAAAACTAAGATTTAGAAAGTTGAATGACTTCCTTAACAAATATTTATGGAGAATTTACTATGTGCTAAGCATAGTTTTAGGCACTAAGCTTACTGTATTAGTCAGAATTCTCCAGAGAAACAGAACCAAGACAGCACACACACACACACACACACACACACACACACACACACACGGAGCTTTATTATGAGAAGTTGACTCATGCAATTATGGAGGCTGAGAAGTTCCATGATCTGCAGACTGCAACTTGGAGACTCAGGAAAGCCAGCAGGGTCAATCAGTCCAACCTGAGACCCAGCAGAGCTGATGCTATAAATCCCAGTCTACAGGCAAGAGAAGACGGAATGACATGTCCTAATTTAAGCACTGAGGTAGAAAAAAAGAGTGCTAATCCTTTCCTTAACTTTTTGTCCTGTTCAGGCCCTCAGGGGATCTGATGACACCAATCACATTGGGGAGGATCAGCTACTTTACTGAGTCCACCGACTCAATGCTAGTCTCATCCAGAAACACCCTCAAGACACATGGGAAGTAATGACTACTCTGAACCCTGTAGTTCAGTCCTCAAAGGGCTCACAGTCCACCCATAAATATGTACATATATTATGTATCAATAAAAATGGTTCTAATTTTTAAATTAAAAATAAAGAGCCCTTAGTCTAGCGGAGGAGACAGACCTGAATGCAGGCGAAAACAATACAATGTGGACAGAGCTGAAACAGTTCAAGGGGAAGGGCTGCCGGTTCGGCAAGGTCTGTGCTGAGGAAATGACATAAGGCATCAAGAGCAAGCAGGAGTGAACCAGGTTGAGAGAGCTTTTCAGGCAGAGGGAACAGCATATGCAAAGTCCCAGAGGCAAGACAGGGCTTAACAGGCAAAAGGTTAGAGCCCAAAATACAAGGTGGAAAGGGGGAGAGGGGGGCTGGAGAGACCCAGGGACCGGTTCAGGAAGGAGTTTGTGAGCTTGTAAGTAGCTTTCTCCTGAGAGCCAGGCCTCTGATCTTAGGATCCTGAAAGGCAGAGTGGGGCAGCTTCAGTTCTAGCCAAATTCACCCTCCTCCATCTCCTTCTCCTCCTCCCCTCCAATCTCCTCCACCTACCCCTGCATACCCTCTTCCTCCACTTCCCCCGAATCCTCCTGTGTCTTTTTCCCTCCTTCTCCCATAGTTCCCCTCCTCCTCCTGCATCTCCTGTCCTTCATCCCCTGCATCTCCTCCCCCTTCTCCTCCTGCATCTCCTCCCCCTCCTCCTCCTGCATCTCTTTTCCTTCATCCCCTGCATCTTCTCCCCCTCCTTCTCCTGCATCTCCTCTCCTTCATCCCCTGCATATCCTCCTTTCCTCCTCCTGCATCTCCTTCCCCTCCTCCTGCATCTCCTCCCCTCCTCCTCCTGCATCTTCTCTCCCTCCTCCTGCATCTCCTCCCACCCCTCTTCCTGCATCTCTTCTCCTTCATCCCCTGCATCTCCTCCCTTCCTCCTCCTGCATCTCCTCCCACTCCTCCTCCTACATCTCCTCCCCCTCCTCCTGCATCTCCTCCCCCTCCTCCTCCTGATCTCCTCTCCTTCATCCCCTGCATCTCCTCCCCCTCCTCCTCCTGCATCTCTTCCTTCTCCTGCCTCTCCTCCCCCTCCTCCCCCTACATCTCTTGCCCCTCCTCCTCCTGCATCACCTCCCCCTCCTCCTCCTGCATCTCCTCTCCTTCATCCCCTGCATCTCCTCCCACTCCTGCATCTCCTCCCCTCATCCCCCTGCATCTCTTCCCCCTGCTCCTCCTGCATCTCCTCCCCCTCAATCCTCCTGCTTCTCCTCCCCCGATCCTCCTCTTCTTTCTCCAGTCCTCCTCGTTCTCCTAACTAGAAGGAAGAAAGATCTTTTTTATTGATACATAATAATCACACATATTTATGGGGTACATGTGCTGTTTTGAAATTTTCATTTCCGGCACTGTCACGCATTCTGGAGGTGCCGCCTCTTCTGCCAAGTGCACAGTGGCGATTGCTCACTCAAACATCTCCCGGGCCCCTGCCTCCCGGAAGAAGGCTGTATGGGCTACATGATCTGACCAAAGTCACTTGGTGCTGATCAGAGACGGAGCTGGGATTTAAGGCCAGGCTCTCTGTCCCAGCTGCCTTCATTGTATGTCACTCAAAAGACTCACTGAGCTGTGCACCCTTTTAAATGACATCTTTTTCTTTTTAGAATTGTTTCATATTGGAGAAAATAACATGGTTCTCAAGCCTTTCAACAGTCCTACATCCACAAAAGGGAAAAGGGACGCTGCACTGAAATTAGAATCTTCAACAATTTCTTAAATCTTTCCTTTTTAATTGGGTGAAAGTAATGTACTCATAATTATTTGAGAAATAATGTGGTTAGCCCCATTATTAAGACCTCTTGTTTCTGAGTGACATGAGCAATTTAAAAGGAAGAGAAATTAACAATGGCATGAATGGTGCATGATGTGCTCGAAGTCCGGGTACAATCATTGAACCGAAAGAGAGGGGCAGGGAAATGAGACTGGGCCTTCTCGTAATATTTCCAAGTTGGTGAGCATGAAGGGAGAAAAAAGCCTAGCCCAAGCTTGTGTTACAGACTCTGTAATGAGGAAAAGGCAAAAAAAAAAAAAAAAAAAAAAAAAAAAAAAAAAAAAAAGAAGAAAAGAAAAAGAAAAAGAAAAGGTTAAGACCCAGTATCTTTCCCTCCCTTCACAAGCAGTAAACACTAGGGGGCACTTGTAGTGAGTACATCTGACATCAATTTCTGTTTCCTTCAGCATCAGAATGTCAATGAAGTAGGACAGGGGACGTTTCCAAAGGATATTAAGATGACAGACAGTCTTACTCTCTGTTCACTGGAGAGCAGAGTTGGTAGCTCCCCAATGGGTATAATTTAGGGGGTGCAAATACAAATGCCACTGGGAGCCAGGAAGGAGCCGTCCAGGTGCAAGGCTGGCCTGGGCGAGGGTCAAGGGCACAGGCACACGGGCTCTCTGCACGTGATGGCTGCTGTTCCACTCTGCGTGACTGTCATCACGCAGGGATCCGCGCCCTCTGAGTTTTCAAGAGAAGCCAAAGAATTCTAGGTTTTATGTTTATATTTTTAAGTGAGAAAGCTCCTCATTCTGAAATGTTGCAGTGCGGTCGACGTGTTACTAAATAAGGTTTGTGTCCTTATGTTGCAGAAGGAAAAGTAATGGTTTACTGAATATTATTGAAAGTTCTTATGCAGGATTTTGTAAATCTTGATGGTATGAGAACAAATGAGTGTGAGATAGGGATTTGGTATTAAATATTGAAAACAAGTCTTCAAAACATGGAGGTCACATTGCAGAGATAATACGTAAAGAGAAATAATATGGTACAATGGAAAGAACACTGCACAGGGGATGAGAACGACTCAGGATATCCACAGACAAGGGCTTCATTAGCCCCTGTCTCGGTTTCTTCATCTGAAGAGCCAAAGATTCGATTCACAATCTAACTAAGCTCTCTTCTAACCTTAACCTTGGTGACACCCCCAGACCCACGCTGAAATCCATGTGGCACTCCATCAGGGGATCCTCCATTGGCACTAAGTAGTTTATGTTTCATTCTGAATGATGGAGTTCTTTTCCATTAAGCAACTTCACGCAAGAAGAAGAAGATTGTTTCGGGGGTTCCCAGAACAAAGAAAAAAGAAAGCAGGAAAGGAAGTTCTAGAAAGAGCCACCCTTTAAAAAATTCCGGTGCACTTTCATCTTGTAGCCATCACGATATCCCCATTTCTGCTTCCAGGTCATTATAGATCTTAACTTCCTATCAACAGTTAAGAATCGTAATGACAGCTAGAAACTCAGAATCCCAGCAGCGCAGCCATCTTCCAAGTACTCACCATGCATGAGGCACTGTGCCGGGCACCAACATTCAGATTCCTCACAACGATCCCAGGCAATAGGTTTCTAGAGAACTGTCACTGCACACATCTTGCAGATAGGAGAACTGGGGCTGAGAGAAGAAAAGCCATTTGCGCAAATCCACACAGCAAGGAGGAGGCAGATCACCCAGCACTCATGCCACAGCCCTTGATCTGAATCACTCCCAAGAGGCTGGAACATGTGCTACACCATTTGGGCTCTGGGAATCTGGCCTCAGTTTAAATTCTGCATCTGCCACTCAGTGAACATCCTTGAAAAAGTAATTTAACCTCTTTAAAGCCTCCGTTTTCTGCCTTGTCATTGAGAAGAATGAAGTAACTGCCACAAGTTTTGAGGATTAGTGAGCTCTACATAAGGCATGTCAGGTACATTATAAGCGTTCAATAATGGTGGTGATTATTGTTATTAGTCCACTATTATTCTTAAATGTCTTCTTTCTTACTGAACTGCCAGGAGCTGCAAAAACACCCCGTTAAGCAGGAAAAGCAAGGAAAGCACTTCACAGGTGAACATGGCATTTCACAAGGGAGTCAGAGACAGGGGCTGAGAAAGGACCCAGGTGGCTTCAGTCCAGCTCCCAGCTGACTGGACAGAGCACTTCCTTGAAGCCCCTAGAGGACACGGTGGAATGATATCAATTCCCTTAAGCTTTTGGGAAGGAAAAAACCCTATCTCTGCTTAAACTGTTCAGCTGTATAGAAATCATATGCTTTGGATGTCAGGGCGAGGGAAAATACCCTTGGATCTTCCCAAAGGTCATTTGTTGCAGGGGGAGGGACTAAATACTTACCACTGCTGACTGGCGTGGAACACTGGAAACACATCTCTCTAAATAGGACATGAGACAAAAAGGAGGCCCCCTTCTGCCAGCTGAGGGAAATTGCAGGCAGGGCACTTTGTTGTCACCATGGAAGTGCCTGGTAGAACAGGTGACATTGGCAAGAGAAAGCCCTTCAGTGCCAGATTCGTTTTCATCACCGTGTTCTGTTCTCATCACATTGCAATGTGAGCCTCGCGAGCCTCATGCGCTCTCACCACGAGAGCCTGCATCTTCATTGCTAAAGGGAAGTGGAGAGCTCAGAGCAGTTCGTGCTGGCAATTCCTGCAAAAGTTCCCCAAACTATCTGGAGCATCATCTCATTCTCCACTTCAAGTTAATTCCAAAGGCTGGCCTGGAGGAACTTCTGCACAGAATTTATAATTAGCCCAGCTTCGTGGAACAGTCAGGCCCGAGTCCTTTGTTCACACTGGTATGAGTAGCAGAAGGGTTTCTACAAGTTCTTGCCCAGTTGCAATTGAAGTGTTTAGGCAGTTAGTTCTTTCTGCTAGAAAACTCACCTTGGATGTGCTGGCAGCTCTGGCACATGCTTTAAAAATGTGCTTTGTCACATAAATATTGCTGTTTTGCTCATAGTTATGGAAATGTAGGAGTGTCTGTCTGATGGTTCATTTCTAACCACCAACTCCTATCTTACACTTTAAACTGCCTTGAAAGTTAAAAGCCCTTGGAATCAAATTCCAGATAGCCAGCCATGTTGCCAACACCCTACTTTAGCAAAAAACCCAGATCATATTTTACACGAAAACCTGTCAGACTGGATTTTTACTGTAAAAATAATGTAAAGAATTGAGCCAAGCACCCATGTTATTCTGATGATGAAAACGAATGGTGCTAATAACACTAAGCAGAGTCTTCAGCAATCACTCTGAGCATAAATTGGGGATGCTCTTTCAGCCGTGGAGCCTCCTTATGAGGTATATGAATATAACAAGCATGCTTTTGAGGGGATTCTTGTAAAATTGATGTTTCTTAAGTGCCTATAATGTAGTTCTAAGAGACATTTGAGACTGGGGTCTTGCACTTACTGGGCAGTCCAAAGTATTTCTAGCTTCCTGCTCGTTGGGGAACTAGCATTTGGGGTATAGGGAGAACGAGGCTTATGCCATGTTTTTTTTCTTTGTCGGGAAGTAGGGGTATACAGGATCTCACTTTGTCGCCCAGACTGGAGTACAGTGGCACAGTCTCAGCTCACTGCAGCCTCCACTTCCCAAGCTCAAGCAATCGTCCCATCTCAGCTTCCCGAGGAGCTGGGACCACAGGTATGCACCACCACACTTTTCTAATTATTGTAATTTTTTTTAGAGCTGCAGTCTCACCATGTTGCCCAGGCTGGTCTTGAGCTCCTGGACTCAAGAAATCCACCCACCTCAGCTTCCCAAAGTGCTGGGATTACAGGCCTGAGCCACTGTGGCCAGCCTTATGCCATGCCTCTTACTGAGTGTACCTAGTAAGAAACTACCCCAAACTGCTAACTGTTCATTATTATTATCTCTCAGAATTCTGAAATCTGCAGTTAGATGGAGGCTGAGGCTGGAACCATTACAGGGTCCTTTACACCTCTGGAGGCTGCTGCTGGCTGGTGGCTTGCACCTCAGCAGAAGCTATAGGCAGGTACACCCAGATGTCCTCTTCATGTTACCCCAGGTTCCTCACAGCATGGCTACTGGTTTGCAGCAGCGAGCATCCCAAGACAGAGAGCCAGACGAAAGTCATATCACCACTTCTAATCTAGCCACAGAAGCCACACAGTGACACTTCTCACTGCATTCTGTTCATTGGAGGTGAGACAGTAAGATGAGCCCGTATTTAGGACAAGGGAAATTAGATTTTATCTCTTGACTGGGGGGAGGGTGTTAAAGAATTGGAGGAGACGAAAAACTTCAAATCAGTCTTTTTATAAAATGTAATCAAAGCCTTCTTCCATCCCCTGCTTATCAACTCATATCCTGAGGAATAATGACTGGAATAATTCTACCAGAATCCAAGACACCCTACTGGTTGAGGGCAGGGTATGTTGATTTTATCATTTCCAAGATGAAGTTCTCTGTGAAACTTATGCAGTTCCTCTTCGAGAACCCTCTGGAATGAGTAAATGATTCCCAAACAGTACAGGTAAGACTCCTGTGTAGTAATGACTTCATTATATTTTGTTGCCGCCATACCTTGAGTCAGGATGCTTGATGTGATATGTGTCGCCTCCCATCCTCCTTAAGATAAGCAATAGGCAATATCCAATTGTGTGAGAACCTGCATTGTTCATACAAGCCTTTGTCCTGGATAACAGCTCCTGTTCATCAATATGATACATTGCACTCTGACTTTCTTCTTCTGTCTTTCTTTGTGGATATTCCTTTCTCCTCTCTGATTCCTTTTTCTTCTTAGACCATTACTCTAGTTGATAGTGCCAGGTTATCATTGGATCCCATCTCCCTTTCCAATAAGCCTGTGATTGATACTAATCTTCCTCAAGGGACACATTTTATAGGATGCACAGTGGAAACCACTCTCTAAATCTCAGCTTTCTATGTGCTGACAATTTACAAGGTTGCACCTCACACACATCTCAGGAGGCTTAAGGGGAAATTTGAGAACTGTGTAATCAGACCTCCTAATAAGAACAGAAATATCTTTCATACACAGATGCTGTCATGCCATTCAGCAGTCTGTGCTAAGCCACTGTTTGTCTTTTTTTCCCCCAGCCAACGAAATGCGCATCTAGGTAAGTGCTATCTGGGATGTGGCCAGCTCCTAGAAGCCCAGCACGCATCATTTCTCTCTTCTGCAGGAGAGTAGTGTTTTAATTATTCTAATGAAAGCTTTTATTTGCCATTTAACCCACAAAAACAGAAAATTAAGGTGGTTGCAAACACCTCACTGAAGCAGAGACCTCACGTTATAATATACCTGCACCTTTTCTAGGAAAACTGAGACCTCCTAGAAATTTATAGACACAGAATGTTACCCTTCCAGTTTAACACATGCTTTGGGGTTGAAATTTTATCTTTGCAGACCCAAGAAATTGTTTTGTGAAAAGTTTTAATTTCTCATGTGAAGTTTGTACCCCTAAAATATGCAGGCCAAGGAAGCCGATATAATGCAGTATTTGCTGGCAACAGTATTAGATTCAGTGTGTCCTTTAAATGAAGGCTCGTGTCCAGAAAATAGAGGGAATCGTGAGACTCAAAACTTAAGCAACCCAGGCTAGATTCATGAGTTGATCATTAGTTTACAGGAAACTCAGAGGAGGAGGCTGTGGTGTCTTGTACCTCAGTGGACCAGTAAATTTTAAGCGTTAAGAAACTGGGTTTGTTTTGCATTTTAACTTAAAAATTCGCACCCAGTTATATCTATTGTGAAAAATAAATATTTTAAAACTTGGGTTTTTTGAATTGCTAGATTTCATTCCCAATTGTGCTCTCGCCTCTGAAAATGAGATACGTCTTTGTATTGGTCCTTTGGAGAAAGGTCTCAGGCCCCATCTGTTTTTCTTCCTCTGTCATCTGTGTCCTTTTTTTTTTTTAACTTTAAGTTCTGGGGTGCATGTGCAGAACATGCAGGTTTGTTACATAGGTGCACACATGCTGTGATGATTTGCTGCACCACAAAAACCTGTCATCTGCATTAGGTATTTCTACTAATGCTGTCCCTCTCCTAGCCCCTGACTGGCCCTGGTGTGTGATGTTCCCCTCCCTGTGTCCACGTGTTCTCATTGTTCAACTCCCACTTATGAGTGAGAACATGCAGTGTTTGGATTTTTGTTCTTGTGTCAGTTTGCTGAGAATGATGGTTTCCAGTTTCATTCTTGTCCCTGCAAAGGGCATGAGCTCATCCTTTTTTGTGGCTGCATAGTATTCCATGGTGTGTATGTGCCACATTTGCTTTATCCAGTCTATCATTGTTGGGCATTTGGGTTGGTTCCAAGTCTTTGCTATTGTGAATGGTGCCACAATAAACATATGTGTGCATGTGTCTTTGTGGTAGAATGATTTATAATCCTTTGGGTATGTACCCAGTAATGGGATGCTGGGTCAAATGGCATTTCTTGTTCTAGATCCTTGAGAAATATATTTCTTGGCAAATTTGGTGTCGTGGGCTAAATTGTGTCTCCTCACATTTATAAGCAGAAAGTCCTAATTACTTCAGAATGTGACTGTATTAGAAGACTCAGGATGTACTTAAGCAGATAATTAAGTTGAAATGAGGTCTTTAGAGAGGCCCTGATTCAATATTACTGGTATTCTTATGAGAAGAGATTGGGGCACTGAAAACACAGGCCAAGGGACTGCGTGCGGACATAGTGAGAAGGAGGCCCCCTCCAAGCCAAGGGGAACAGACTTAGAAGAAACCCAACCTGCCAACACCTTGATCTTGGACTTTAGCCTCTGGAACTGTTGTGGGCAGGGATTCTGTTATTTAAGCCACGCAGCTTGTGGTATTTTCTTATGGTAGCCCTAACAAACTAATACACTGGAGATTTCTCCTGAATATAACAGAAATTCATTTTTCTATATTACAAACTGAAAGCCCCTTGGATGTCCCTAGGTACAGATCTGTGCATGGTGGCAGCAGATTAAAGCTGCAATACTCTCCATGACTTAGTTTCAAGGCCACCGGCACCAGGCGGAGCCTGGAACCCAATAAGCCCCAGTGAAGCTCTTCCAGCACGAGATCCCACTGAGAGGCAGGCAGATCAACCGGAGGTTTGTGCTGACAAAGTGGCATAGACCTGCAGCGTCCAGAGCTACTCGGAACTGTAGGATGGCACAAGTCAAGGAGGAACAGCATCAGACAGAGCTGAAATCTGGGACAGCTCAGAAATCATGGCACAGAAGGGGACAGGAACCTTCACAGTTAGACTGAGAGTGGGCAGTTTTTTCCTCTATCTGCTGCACTTTATTATATTGCGTTTTTTAAATTATTATTATATCCAGCACCACAGGGAAGGGAGAGGCTGAGCATGGGGGCCCGGTGGAAGTGGGGCACTGTAGAGCCAGCTAGCAGAGTGAGAGCTACAGAGCAAGAGGAACAGTTTCTCAGAGGGGCTAAATCAGCAGAGTAATTGGGGTGCCATGGGCAGGTGCCCCGTGCTGATGCTGGCAGATTAAGCCCACTTGGGTTTGCTTTACATTTTAACTACAAAATTCAGCCTCAATTATATTGGAGAGTATCCACATGGATAGAGGGGTCACAATTAAGGAGACGGACCTGAGAGAGCCCAGGTAACAAGCTACACCCAGGCCCAGGCAGTAGAGGAAAGGGTCGCTTTATTGGTATGAGCCTGGAATCTTGAGAGCTTCTCAGAAGCCAAGACCACAGCTTTATTCCAACACCCCAGCAGACCCAATCTGCTTCCTGCAGAGAATGTTCTCATAACATCTTGTACTTTTCTTTCACAGCATTTGCTGCAGGTATAATTTTGCATTTGTGCAATTATCTGATTAATATTGGTCTTCCCCCCAAACCGTATGTCAGTGAGGGCAGCTATGGCTGTTTTACTCTCCACTGTATTCCCTGAACCTAAGGTGGTCCTTGGAAGGAGTTGACACTCAGGATATTTCTTGAATGAATAGATTTGTGTTCGTATCACCTGCCCTTCTCCAAGTGGTCAGAGCCTTGCTACTGGTACAGGAACTTGTAAAATGCATGGAAGGTCAGGACAGGAGATGGCACCTCCCAGGGGCTCACTGAGAAGCCTGTGCCCTTCTCCAGCCTCCAGGCTGCAGACAGCAGGTGCCTCCAAGCAGGCTGGGGAACGTCCCACCTCTGCCTAACACCGTGTGCTCTGAAAGGCCAGGGAAGGCCTCCAGGGCAGGATCTGATTCTGGGGATTTCACAAGGGACTTTGATATGTGAGACCCAGAAGCTCCCTGCCGAGAACAAAGGAGGGGTGAACTGCCTGTGGAACCTGAGCTAAGACATGATCTGGGCCTCAGGAGGCACCATGGCACAGATATTCAGTAGTCTCCAGTCCTGCTCTGGAGCAAACCAAGACCTAACCATCCACAGAGCACAAGAATCCTCAGTCGTTCAGTTCAGGGATTTAGAGAAGCTTCCTTTCTCCCAATTCCATCTGCTGTGACCCACCTTCCTTAGCCCCACACCAGGCAGGTCCTTTCTTGCTTTTGCCCTTTCTACCTTCTTCTGTGTCCTTCTCCTGGTCCCAGCTCCCTGTTTCTGTGGATTCTTTTTGTCCTGGGCATAGGCATAAACATAATAGGCATTAAGAGGCCCTGGAAAGCCTCATCAATTCTGAAGTCTTGCACACCCCCATCATCCTATTAGAAATTTTTAAAAACCTGATAGTCTACCACCATCATCTTTTTTGGCTTTAGAAATTATATTCTTACACCTGGATACAATTTACTTAGTGACAATCAACTCTCTCTAGGCACCTGAAATAGTCTTTGAAAAATGGATTATGGAGCTCAGGCTTACACCTGCAATACCAAAACCTTGGGAGGCCGAGGTGGGCAGATCACCTGAGGTCAGGAGATCGAGACCATCCTGGCCAACATGGTGAAACCTCAACTCTACCAAAAACACAAAAATTAGCTGGATGTGGTGGTGGGTGCTTGTAATCCCAGCTACTTGGGAGGCTGAGGCAGGAGAATCACTCGAACATGGGAGACGGAGATTGCAGTGAGCAGAGATCACGCCATTGCACTCCATCCAGACTGAATGACAGAGCAAGACTGTCTCAAAAAAAAAAAAAAAAGGATCATGGAGTAGAACAATTTTGATCAGAAAATGTGGTTAAGTGAGGTGTAGAACATGGGGTACATCTGTAGCCACATGGGTTCCTCAGGTGGCCAGAAGGCTGTGGTGGGGTGACCATTTGGGGGTCACTTGAGAGGGATGCTTGGAAGAAGAAAGTGAGAGAAGGGGGTCAGTGGAAAGATGTAGGTCAGTGGCTCACAGCCCACCCACTGTGCTGGGTCATCCAGCCCTATTCAGGCTCCCTCCCTCCTGCTGCCCCTCCTCCTGCTGCCCCTCTTTCTCTGCCCCTCCTCCTGCTGCCCCTCCTCCTCTGCCCCTCCTCCTGCTGCCCCTCCTCCTGCTGCCCCTCCTCCTCTGCCCCTCCTCCTGCTGCCCCTCCTCCTGCTGCCCCTCCTCCTCTGCCCCTCCTCCTGCTGCCCCTCCTCCTGCTGCCCCTCCTCCTCTGCCCCTCCTCCTCTGCCCCTCCTCCTGCTGCTCCTCCTCCTCTGCCCCTCCTCCTGCTGCCCCTCCTCCTCTGCCCCTCTTCCTGCTGCTCCTCCTCCTGCTGCCCCTCATTCCTGCTGCCCCTCCTCCTCTGCCCCTCCTCCTGCTGCCCCTTCCTCCTGCTGCCCCTCCTCCTGCAGGCAGTCTTCTCCCCTGCAGGTATAGGGCCCCCAGGACCCAGAGACCCAGCTGCCCTCCGGGGTGGGAAATATAAACACAGGCAGGTCAGCTCAGTCTTCTATCACAAAGCTCACATCCAGGGGGAGGCCCAGCTTTGTCCAAGGCTGATTTCGGGAAAGAATATTATGCTCCGAGATTTCATCTTAGGAGGCAGCACCACGCAATGGAAAGGAAACTGACTGGAAGTTTCACCCTGAATTCTAGTCTTGGCTTTGGCAGTGACTTCCTGGACGACCTTGGGCAAGTTTTGGTTCCCAGGGCTTCTCTGTCTTCCACGGCACTTAGGTGGTTTATTTTAAAGGTCGTGCATGCTGTCTTTGACCTGTTTGCTGCCATTTTCATGTGAAAAACAGCCCTGGGAGATAAGATTAAGGAGAGACTCCTGGCCTGTTAGCCAGGGGAGCCCTCCCGCCCAGACCCCATGAGCACTCTGGATCAGCCTCCGCTCCTCTTACGTTAATTTCCTCCACTTTCTAACCTATCCTGCTGTCTCTGTATAAGGGCACAGCACAGCACGGCCTATTGCATTTAAAATCGCCTTCTAAAAGGCACACACGTGCATCCTGGCTGGGCAGCCTTTGTGTGGAGCTGGGACTGTTTCACCTCAGGGGCCTAGTTTCAGCTTTGGCACTGGCTCGTGGAGGTGTCATTGAGAGGGCTTCAGAGAGCTAAGATTACCAACCCTCCAGAACAGGGGAAACAGCCTTGGCTCCACGTGCCAAGCTGCAGCATAATATGCAGGGCTCTGTAAAGTCAGCAGAGAAAGGATGACAGGTGCCAACCACTGCACATGTTTTACTTAAGTATTGCTTTACCGTCCATCTCCCGTTTGTATGTACCTCCTTCATAGTAGAGATTCAGCCTCATTAGCTATCTCTGGTATCCTTAGCATGCAGAATGGTGCCTGGAACACAACGGACCACTAAGGAACACTTTTTGAATGAATGAATGAAAATGTGTTGAGTACAAGTGCTGTGCTGTGGAACACTCTCCTGGAGTCTGGCTCCTGCCCCAAAGGCTTGTTCCTAAACTGTTGAAGAGCAAGGCAGGCAATGGGCACCGTGGTTTGGGTCATCAGCAGTCCAAGACTCTTTCCCCAGTGTGGGTGCTCCCCCAGTTGATGGGAGTCTGGGAGAGGTAATACTGGCAGGAGAATTTCTTCAGCTTCACTCCAGAGACAGAAAGCAAAGAATATTAATGACAGAGGCAAGCAGCAGGTGCCAGTGCCAGCTCCAGCTCCACTGCTCGGTGCTTCCGGGTCCTTTCACGGTTCTGTAATGTACTCAGTCCCCAAGGGTCTATCTCCTGCCTTCTAATCACTTACCACAAAAATACGTGTTGCCCTTTACACCGAAGATAAATTGAAAGGCATTCAGGTTCCCTTCCTCTTGGGCTTATGACCCAGTCTCAAAGCACCTACCTTTTGGGGCAAAGGTGAAGTGTACTTTCCCATCGGCCTCTTCCAGTTGCTGGAAGTGTGCACTTAAGATGGGTGACCATTTATTGAGAATCTACTGTGTGTGTCTAATACCGTGCCAAGCTCTGTAGGTAAGACAACAGCCCAAAGCAAAGCGACTGTGATCTCCTGAGAGATGCCGGCAAACAAAGCACCATTATAACCGAGTTGGAGTAATTCAGGGCAGAGACGGTGGAAGGTTGGACCAAGGTGCACAATGGGAACTGGGAGACGCAGAGTTGTGAGAAATTGAGGGTTATAAGACTTAACCGCTGAGTTGTTGAAGAGAAGGAAATGGAGGGTTTAATGTGACTCCCAGGCTTCTGGCATGGGCAGCCAGGTGGGGTTGTGGCCTTCTGCATGTAAGACAGACTAGCAGGGCGGGGAAAGCCGAAGTTGCGTTCAGCTTTCGAAGTGTTGGTGGTGATGGTCTGATGTGCCATCCAAGTGGAAAAGCTCATTAGGAAGTGGAATTATTTAATACCAGGTATCATTTAATGAGTGGCAGAGGTTTTTTTGTTTTAGTATTTTTAAACTTCAATAATGTTCTAGAGAAATATGTCCTCTTGTGTTTGACAAAAGACCGATTTGCACTTCTGGTGTCCCTCCTGAGTAAGTCTTATTTTTGAGACAAACATCACATCAGCCCTCAGTGCAACTAAAAATGAGCTGGGCCAGGGCAGTGGGGTCTGTGGGCTGTCAAGGCTCTGTATTTAACAATGCCTTTCTCCAGTGGCCTCTGCCCTCTGCCTCCCACACTGTCAGCTCTAAAGGACATTTAGTCCTTGCAGCCTCAAGTTCTTTAACCCTTCTTTGGCCTCTCAAGACAAGCCCTGGGTATCACTGAAACCTAAGGCATGTCCAGAAACAAGCACAAAAGAAGAAAGTGACCACCTCTGCTTAACCTGGCCAGAGCAGCTCACAGTCTTGCACCTGTAAAGCCGAAACAAAACTTCCTAACAAATCAGGTCCTCACAATCAAAGGGTGGAAATTTTCACTGGAGGTTGGAAAAATGATCAAAGCCTCTTCAAAACTTCAGGACCTCAAAAAAGACCTCACTGTTCACTTATTAGAATTCAAGCTGAAAGGAAACATCATACTCCTCCAAGTGAAGCATGAATGAATGGAAAGCTGAAACCCGTTTTCTGCAGCTTCAGAAATTCATATTGTTATTCATTCATCCAACATTTATTGGATTTTTTTATATTCAAAACACTTTATGGGACAGCATAGGACACAAAGGAAAACAGTTATTCTGCCTCCCAATGAAGTGACACACAAATGGCTGAGTTTGGTGAAGAAATAACAGTGAGTAGTGGGGTTTGCTGATAGCAGTGGAGGAGGTGGATTAATTCATTGAACCCTCACAGCTTTTTGAGCTCGGGTCTAACAACACCGTTATTTTATAGGTGAGGAAACTAAGACACAGGGAAGTTGAGAAATTTTCCCAAGGTCAACAGTTGGTAAGTGATGGGATTTGAACCCAAGCAATCATTACTAAAGTCAACGCTACTAAATAAGTAACATTTACTGGACCTGGAATGTTGGGTTGGCTGTCAGGCACTGTGGCTGGGACAGCTGGGAGTGCATTCCAGATGAAGGCTATTCCAAGGTGAAAGACCAGGACAAAGCACATTTGGGTATGTGGGTGGTGATCCAGTGAAGGCATCCATTGAATTCTTGAAATGGATCGGTGGAAAATAAGCTATAAAGGGGCACTTTTAGAAATATAGACTTCCCTGTTTAGGTAAGAGAGGTTATAGACGATCATTGAGTTGGAGTGATGTGCTCAGAACTGTACTTTAGAAAGAAAATATGACTCTTGCACTCTAGCTACTTAGTACAATAAGCGGAAAAAATACGAAGTTTCTTGGCTTCTGAAACAATAATTATAGTTACATTGCCTGCTGTTGCAAAGGGATCCCCAAAGATTTGTAATAGCTCAAAAATGACAGCTTTTGTCTTGTTCATGTGGTCAAAAAAGTGGGAGTTTCTACTACATCTCATCCAAGCAGTGATTCAGAGATTTGGTCTCCTTCTGTTCTTTGGCTCTGCCACCTTTGGTGTGTGCTTTCCAGTATGCCATGTATATCAAGGTATCAGAAAGGGTAAGAGAGTGGAGAAGACACCTGCTTTGGAAGTTTGCCAATGACCTTGGCTCCGCTTCCCTTAGGAGGCACAGGGCTCTCCTTAGAGGCATGGGTACTAGAAGGGCAGTCCCTGACTGGGCAGCCACTTCCATCTGTGACTCCATACTGTGGAAGGGAGGCATGAATTTTGGTGGAAAGTTAGTCATCACTATCATACCTGAGTGAGGAAAGAAAAACGTGTTTACCTTTCAGCAATAACTTTTCAAAGTAGTCTGGCACCTCATTTTGAAGCCTGGTTGAGAAATGAGTTTTACGAGCAAATGAGGCTTAAAATAACATAAGCACAGTCCCGTTTAGCACCAAATCTTATTTGTCTAAATTATTTTTGAAGGTTCCAAATTGATTTTATACTTTCCTACCTAAGTGAACAAAACTTAATTTAAGCTTTTCTTGATAACTTAGGATCACCATTATGAATGTCATTTACGGGAATGCAGTGCGTTGTATACCAGCAGCTTTTGAGTGGTCTGGAAATGTTAGTTCCTGGGCTGAATGCTTCCTGAATTCTAGGCTGTTTCACTACGTCTCTCCATTAACCTCTTGGGTCCCTTAGAATTTTTACAGTCACCATGTGTTCTCAATACCCCAATTTCTATGTTTCTCTGCTTTCTGATTTCTCCTGCCATTTTTATTGTTTACTAACCCATTTATGTAAGTTTTCTCTTTTCTTCTTTAAGACTCCCAATCTTTTTTTCTTTCCAGTCCTTCCACTGATTTCATTTTGCATGTTATGGTGGAAAGAGCAGGCACACATGTGGGAGTGGCTTTGGTCTCTCAGCACTGACCAAGCTGTGCTGCAGAAACTATGACCTTACTCAGTTTAACCCCTGAGCCCCTGTTTCCTCAGTATAAACCAAGGCAGTAATATGGATCTTATGCCTTACACTGAGATTGACTGAGATGCTAGTAATAACATAAAAAGTTCATCTGTAAAAATTGATAGTCATTATTGCTGTTATTTTGGCACTTGGACCTGGTTTTCATTGTCATTGTCAATAGAAAGAGTCCATAGGACCCCAGGGAGTTGGAATTCAGACAAGAGGAAGAGCTGGAATACTCAAGACATCTCTGTGGAGTGGACAGCTGAAGCCATGAGTCAGGCTCCTGAAAATCTCCAGGAGGTTATAGATCTACTAATGTGCTGAAGCAGAATCTAAAGAAAGTTCTAATATAAATGGATGAAGCCATAAGAGGAATATCAAGAAAAGAACACTGGATGAAAATGTTTCTAAAAACATTTTTATGTTTTAACAAAAATGTTTCTAAAAAAAGAAGAACTTTTCTAAACCTTGAACCTCTTTTAAGCTATCAGTCTTATCTGTCTTCATTCACTTCCAGGCTTCTTGAAGCAACAGGGTCCCTCGTCTCTTCTTGCCAGGACTCTGCTTCTTGTAGTTTACAATCCCTTGCCAAATCTGGGCATAGTCAGCGGAGTAAAGGTAGTTGTGTCTAGGCAGTCTGCCGAAGAGGTTCCATTACATAAACAGTAGGTGCTTAATAACTATGCATTGTGCACATAAAAGGGAAAAAGAAGAAAATGTGTTTTTTCACTGCTACAGAGTAAACCATTCTGTGGCCCAGAGGATGCATCATGTTAAGCAAGATTAAAGCAGGTGGCAAGGCACCTCCCCAGTGTGTACATCACAGCTAATGTCCATCAGTGGTTAGCAAATGAGTAGACACTGCCTGTGTCAATAATCCTGTTTCTACCCTCATGCTTTATTTATTTAACTAATGGCTGCCTCGCTGGTAGCTCATCAAGATGGTGTTTACTGAGCTTGGCAAAGTGAAAAATTATGATTCTGTTTACTCATGTGTTTCCAGCTGGGGTGCTGAGTTGTTATCCAGGCAGCTGATGACCGTTCTTCCACTCTCAGAGTCCCTAACACAGGCAGTTCAATAAACAAACCGTCAGCTTGAGAACCAGAGTGTCAACACTGCCACAATCTGGTTTTTTGCTACTTGGCGGTAGTCAGTGTCCAGAACCTCAAATGATGACTCGTTCTGGAACCTCCCTTGTACTTAGATAAAACAAACAGAAGTCAGGTTAATTGTAATTGGTTTAGTTTGAGCTACTCAGTCATTTGTGAGAAAAATGAGTATTTGCTCCAAATTAAATATTTGATTTGGTATAGATTTGTCTCTGGATCTATACTCAGGCATGTAAAAATAGAATGGAAACCCAAATGGAAAACCCGGGAGAGGCTGTGACTCTGGAATGGTTCTCACACCAGCATTAACTAATTTATTTACTTGTACAGCAAATGTTTAGTGAGTACCTACCCTGTATTAGGTACTGGGAATATTGTGGTGACTTAAACCTAACACAAACATCAACCTAATTCTTCAGAACTTTGCAACTTTGTAGCAAAGAGAGACACTGAAACCCTGATTGTCAATATCCTGATAATTACAAAGGGAGAAACAGGGCGGCTATCCTAGCCTTGGGGTTTAGGGAAGGATCCTTGAGAAAAAAGTGATGCTTTGAATGGGAGATGAAGGAGTTCCAAAAATCGTAGACAGGGAGAGGCAGAGAGGGTAAGTTTAAATATTATTATTATCTCAGTTATGTCCCAAAATAACTCTGCAAGGTCGGTGTTATTGCTCTGGTTTACAATTGAGACTTGGGTTCCAGGGGAAGCATGTGCAAAGACCTGAGGCCAGACTTTATGAATAGTGCCACTTGGAGCTACAAGGTCGAGCAAAGTCAGTGTGGCTGGAGTAGAGAGGAACCATGAGAGGGCATGAGACACAGAGGAACTTGCCAAGGAGGTCCTAATTAAAGATACATTTTAGAAAGGCCATTCTGACTGGTATAGAGAATGGATAGAGGTGGATGTAGGAGGACTGGCTCGGAGGTAAGGAAGTGATTGGGTGACGATAGTGGGTTGAACCAGCGGTGGAGTCAGGATAGCCACCTGGTGGAGGATAGAAGGATTAACACCAACAGACACACTGGAGGTTGGGTCAGCAGCGTCAGTGAATGTCTGGGTATGGGGGAGAGGAACTGGCAAGTTATTCTGCATGGCTTTCTTTATATCTGTAAAAATTAAGCCATAATAATGCTAATAGCTACTCCACAGTCATTTTGTAGATGAGACAGAGTAGGAAGTACCTACCAACAGATGACTGAACCGAGATCTGAACACCAGCCCAACTTCCAAGCCAGCGCTCTTTCCAATCTAACATTACATTTATGGTTCTGGCCAATTAGATGTTTTTCTCATTTGGTCGACTGAAACCTCAGCTCTTTTCCCCCATTTAATTCAGCTATATACGCGACTCCAAGTTCTCATAATTCTTTTGCCTTTGACCATTAATTCTCAGTTATCTTCCAGATTCTGAGCCACGTTATGTTTATCTTAGGGCCATTGAAAACATACCAGAGGCCAAAGGAGCCAGTTTTGTGGAACTGGGCTTATCTGGCCACATTAAATATCACCTTGCTCTAATGAAAATGCAGCTTTTTGTTTGCTTTAATGAGTGCAGGGGGCCTTTATGTCCAATCTCCTCCTAGAGGAAGTAATTGCATACCGGTGACCTTTGAAGGAAATCACATCAGGGAGTTATTTGAAGGCGCTGAGGTGAGTCAGCGCGTAACATCAACCAATGTACTAGCATTCCAGAAAAGAAACACATAGGCTTGTTCCACTGACAACTTGTCCATGCCCACTTTGAACAGAGGAAAGTCATCTACTGCTTGCCGAGAAAGTGAGGGACTGAGGCACAGAGATTTCTTTAACGATTTCTTGAACACCTGCTGTATGCCGTGCACTGTGCAGAGTTGCTGCCTCATGTCATGCCTGTTTTAGTGGCAGGGAACAGTCAACACAGAAATTTAAAAAATGTAAATCATTGAAGATTGTGATAATTCCCATGAAGGAAACAAATTGGATAGTGAGAGACGGTAAACTGTACCTCAACTTCCTTATGTAGTTAAAAAGAGAGGATGGTGGAATTTGCCTCTCCCGGCTGTCTTCAGGACTAGGTTGGATAACATATGCACTGGGCTCAGAAGCGTTCCTGGCACATTGGTTGAACACTTAGTGTTATGCATGGTTAACATCTTTGTTCTAGAATAAGTGGGAGAGGCAGTCAGGAGGGGCCTCCTGGAGGAGATGGCTTTTAAGCTGAGACCTGACAGATGAGAAAGAGCCAAGCTTATGAACAACTGGGAGAGCAAAGGCTAGAGACCGGGGAAGGAATGCCTACTGCTTCCCAGGAACAGAAAGGAGAGGGAAATCAGCCCGGCTGGAGAATAGAGTGGGGAGTGGAATGAATGAGGGCCATGAGGCAGACGAGATTCCAACCAGGTAATTAACTCAGTTTTATTCTATAAGCAGGGGTGGGGAGTGGTGTGAGCTATGCTTTGAAACCCCACTCCGACAGATGTGCAGAGCATGAACTGAAGGGTGAAAGTTGCAAGACAAAGGAGGATAATTGCCAAGTCAGGGCACCGGTGGGAGGGTGTTAGGCAGAGGGTAGCTACCTTGTTGGTGGCAAAGTACTAGTTTCTTAGGGCTACCAGCACAAATTATCACAGATCGGCTGTGTTAAAACAACAGAAATGTACTCTCTCCCAGTTTTGGAGACTAGAAGTCTGAAATCAAGGTGTTGGCACAGCCTTGTTCCCCCTGCAAGCTCTGGGGAAGGATGCTTCCTTGTGTCTTCCAGTTTCTGGTGGTTGCCAGCAAATCCTCGGCATTCCTCACCTACCGGACACATCACCCCATTCTCTGCCTCTGTCATCCCTTGGTGCTTTCCCTGTGCGTCCCTGTGTTTTGTGTTTCTTCTTATAACTTCACCAGTGACTGGACTGAGAGTCTGCCCTCATCCAGTATGGCCTCACCCTGACTTATATCTCAATAACATCTGCAAACCCCTGTTTCTAGATAAAATCACATTCTCAAGTACCAGAGTGTAGGGCTTCAACATAGCTTTTGAGGGAGGGAGAAAACCCACAACAGTGAGGTGAGTCCTGACTGTCCCACCTCTAAGGGGCTGTGCTGGACTGACAGTAACCCCCATGGCCAGCTTCTGGAGTAAGAGAAACCCCCAGTCATGCATAGAGGCATTCAGTATATTTCCTATAATTGGGGCTTGAAATGCCGTATAGCTATTCCCAGTCACTGATTCTAAATAAGCAGGCAGGTGGTGCAGAGGAAGGCAGCACTGTTGAGTGAGGGCAGCATGTGAAACAAGGGACATTCCTTCTTATTTGTCTGTTTTCATAAAACCACTTACACTTTTAGGCTGCAACTTAACTGTACAATCATTTAATGATTCCTTTTCAGTGAGTGCCCAGTGGCTTTGAACAGTCTATGGATATAGGTGGATTTTCTTGGATTTTTAGAAATGAGGAGACATAGGGTTCATCCCAGATGCTAATTTTCATTTATAGCTTTGAACAAATCCCATAGCCCCCTGAGCTGCGGCTTCTTCTGTAAAATGAGGATGCTGGCCCAGCCCAAGGTTCTCAACCTTGAGGATGCATCAGAAGCACCTAGAGGGCTTGGGAAAATGCAGATTGCTGGGCCCCATCCTGGAGCATCTGATTCAGAAGGTCGAGGGCAGTGGCTGAATATTCACATTCCTAGCAAGTTCCCAGACTTCGTGGTTGCTGCTGGCCTGGGAACCACACTGTGAGAATTACTGGCCCAGACCATCTCTGAGATTTCTGCAACAATATTATTCCATGACTCTATGCAACTCATTTTGATGTAAATGACTCGGTGAAGTGAATTTTCTAACCTCAGCTAGCAAAATTTGTATTCATTACAAAAATATGTCCCAGCTACTGCTCACTCTGTTTTTCACTTTGGGTTTACCTCTCTGGACTTAAGGGTGTGGCACAGAAAATAGAAAGAGAGAGGGGCCATTTAAACAACACCCTTAAGTCTAGAGAGGTATCCAAATTTTGCTAAGATTAGAAAATTCACTTCATCTCCTGTGGCTAGTAGGGCCTCCACATATAAGTCTCACAGAGAAGTCAGCTGAATGTTGGCTCAGAGCTCAATAGAATCACTTAGCTTTGGTGGCACTTATCTAGGGCAGAGGGCGGGGCACAGTAGATGCAATTGAAAACCTGAGAATAATGCCATAAATAAGCCCATGAAAAGATGTTCATCATTAGTCACTCGGAAAATGCAAATCAAAAGCACAATGAGGTACTTCTTTTCACCCATTAGAATAATCAAAAGAGACAGTGCTAAGTGATGACAAGGATGTAGAGAAATTGGAATACAGTGGGTGGGAATGTAAAATGGGGTAGCCACTTTGGAAAGTAGTTTGGCAATTTTTCAAAATGTTAAACAAAATTGTCATATGACCCAGTAATTCCACTGCTAGACATCTATTCAAGAAAAAATGAAAACATATGTCCACATAACAATTTGTATCTGACTGTTTATTCATTCATCATTATTCATAATAACCAAAAAAAAATGCAGACGACTCAAATGTACATTGAGTAATGAGTGAGTAAACAAAATGTAGTATGGACAAAAATAATCAAAGTACTGACGCATGCTAGATACATATGTATATATGCACAAGATGATGCTGAATTTTGATGAACCTCAAGGTTATTATGCTAAGTGAAAGAAGCAAGACACAAAAGACTATATATTGTATTGTTCCATTTACGTGAAATGCCCAGAAAAGGCCAATCTGTAGAGATAAAAAGTAGATTAGTGGTTGCCTAGGGCTGGACATGGAATGGAGAGTGACTATAAATGGACATGAGATTTCTCTTCAGGACGATGGAAGTGTTCTAAAATTAGGTCTTAATAATGGTTGCCCAACTCTGTAAATATACAAAAATTTATTTTTAATTCATGTTTTAAATTGAGGGATTTTATGGTTTGCAAATTAATCTCAATAAAGCTGTTAAAAGAATTTTTAAAATAGAATGCAATTAAATAAAAAAACCTAATGGGATTTCCTGCATCTCCCTCTGAAGGTCATTTAGTGCTGAAGGTGGTTATGACATATGCAGATTCCAAATAATGGGCTTTGAAAAATATTATTCTAGTTACCCAGTCAGAAAATATCAGGAACTGCTTACTGGCAGAATGGGTAAACTTAAATACAGTAAGCACATCTATTTCACACTCTTTATCTGCCAGACACTGTTGTAAGTGTTTTAGCATGGCTTATCATTCACTTACTCTTTTTTTTTTTTTTTTTTTTTTTTTTTTTTTTTTTTTTTTGAGACGGAGTTTCGCTCTTGTTACCCAGGCTGGAGTGCAATGGCGCGATCTCGGCTCACCGCAACCTCCGCCTCCCGGGTTCAGGCAATTCTCCTGCCTCAGCCTCCTGAGTAGCTGGGATTACAGGCACGTGCCACCATGCCCAGCTAATTTTTAGTATTTTTAGTACAGACGGGGTTTCACCATGTTGACCAGGATGGTCTCGATCTCTTTACCTCGTGATCCACCCGCCTCGGTCTCCCAAAGTGCTGGGATTACAAGCTTGAGCCACGGCGCCCGGCCCATTCACTTACTTTTTGCAAAGCGTATTTGTTGAACACCGTCTATGTGCTGGGTACTGTCCTTGGTGCTGAAGATACTCTGTGACTAAGACTAAGTTCCTCCTTTCGGGGAGCTTAAACATGTAGACATAAAAAGATTATCTTAAGATTATTTTAGGTAGTGATATATGAATTTAAACAAAAACCTTGATAATGAGAGGTACTTATAGTAGGTGGGAAAGGGGACCAGTTTAGATTGAATGGTCCAGGAAAACCTCCTTGGAGAGGCAGACTGAGGTAATACCTGAAAGACATGAAAAAGTCATCATGCGGAGATGAAGAGAAGAGTGGTCTGGATGGGAGGAATTACTAATAAAGTATATCAGACAGCAAGCAGTAGAGCAAGGGAGAGTTCTGCACAGGATGATGCTGAAAGGATACACAAGGATAGAAGCTGCAGATCTTGAAAGCCATGATACAGAGCTCAGTTTAAAGTTTGGCTTTTCATGGAATACTACACAGCCATAAAAAATGAAATCATGTCCTTTGCAACAACAATATGGATACAGCTGGAGGCCATTATCCTAAGTGAATTAGTGCAAGAACAGAAAACCAGATGCCACATGTTCTTACTTATAAGTGGAAACTAAGCATTAGGCATTCATGGACATACAAATGGCAAAATAGACACTGGGGACTACTAGCATGGGGAAGGAGTGATGGTGCAAGAGTTGAAAAAAACTATTGAGTATTATGTGTACTATCTTGATGATGAGATCATTCATGCCTCAAAACTCAGCATCACACAATATACCCATGTAACAAACCTGCACGTGTACCCCTGCATCTAAAATAAAAGTCGAAATTATAAAAGTAAATACATAAATAAAGTTTGGTTTATTTTTCCAAAAGCAATAGGAAGCAAATAGTAAGATCTAAGCAGGTGAGTGTCATAATCTGATTTACATATAAAAGGGACCCAGGATCTTCATAGGAACAGAAATACAAAAGATAGAATAAAAGAAGTGAACTTAAGAGTTAAGTGTGCTGCATGAGCTACAACAAGACAGTGGTGGCTTAGATGGAGATGGTGGCAGCAGAGATGGTGAGGGATGGTGGGATCTGGGACATATGGAGTCGGATAGACCCAATAGGATTGTATGAGTTGTAAAGGGCAGAGAAAAAGAGGTATCAAGAAAGATCCTTGAATTTGGGCTTGAGCATCTGGGTAGAAGGTGCACCGTTACTTGAGATGGCAAAGCTTCCCTTTGAGTTTGGCTTTACTATCTTCAAGACACAGATGAAAAATGGGGCTCAGAAAAGCTAAGCAACTTTGCTCCAAATTACCCATCTAATGAGTGGAAGAAGCAGAGTCAAAGCCAGTGACTCAAAAAACCATCTTCTAAACTGCTCAGTACTGCCTTCTGCCCACGGAGTTCTTGCATCCTTAGCCAGCCAGCAGATGGAAATCAGATGAGGTGGCATTCACTGGGTGGAGACAGGCAGACTTCTTGTCAGTGAAGGCAGGTGGGTGGGCTTGTCATTGAACAAAAGAGAAAGGAGCAGCTTGGAAGAGTAACATTTTTCTAGTGAATCACATTAAATAATCAGCATGGCTTATACCCAGTGTCAGCCTGAACTGAGATTGACAGCTAATAAAAGCACAGTAATTACAGGAAAACATCAGATTGGAAAGTGCAGAGATTCTCGAAACACCTGAAGCCATTTAATATGTCTTATGTTTGCTCCAGACCAACAGGCAGCTCCCAGAGCAAGACCAGTCTCATTACTGAGCTAATGGACATTATGCTCTGAGGTACTTTTCCCTCTGCCAAATAAATCAGAATTTTTAAAAACAGAAGCCTGATATTGCCGTGCTGCAAATGTTTGCAAGGACATTGCTGAGTGTTTTAGGTGTCAAGTTTAATTTGAGTTGGCCTGGTCTATTCTCTTAAGGAAGGCTCTGGAGCCGTCAGCTGGGTCACAGGGAGAATTCCTTCTGCTCTTTTTCTTCAGGCTGTGACAGAAATCAGACCTTGATTCCCTGAGCACACTTCCCCTAAAAGGGATTGCTCCTGTAGCCACAGCCCAAAGGAGTTAGTTGTGATGAAAGTTGTCATGCTTCCCTATACCGTGATTTTAGGTTTGTTTAGGGCTTTTGTTGGTGATGGTGGCAGTTTTTGTTGTGGTGGTTGCTACTAAAATATTCATGAGTCCTCTTATAAATTGCAGATAGTGTCTTAGGTTCTGGAATGGTGGCAAATGCTTAAAATTATCAAAGAACAAAAGAGACAGCAAAAATAAAATGGTAAGCTCTGAGTGTGTGCGCGCATGTGCGTGTGTGTGTGTGTGTGTGTGTGTGTGTGTGTGTGTGTGTCTGCACTCTCCCTCTAGAGGCCCTGCCCACCTGCCTCCCATTGGCTCCAGTACAGCATGCTGGCTCCTGGAGGCCTGGGCTGCAGCTCTGAGCACCAGCAGCCTGGAGAACAGTCATTCCTCCATGTGCTGTGCGTTTCCTGGGCATTTTTCACCTCACAAGAGCTCTAATGACCTTGGCATCAAGCTCTTACTGGGGATTAATAACTGGCTGGGTTTAATGGCCCTTACTGTGTCCTGGGCCATTTTCCTGCCAGCCATTAATTCCAGGCAGTGCCCTGGACTCTGGTCATTATGGTTCCCTGGGCCAAGAGGCTGCCCAGTGGCAAATGGCCGCAGCCTCCTCTGCAGACAGAGGTATCCATAGCCCACCACCCTTTCTCTTTGTGGCATCTGTACCAGGGTCTAGGGTTTTACAGGCAAATAATTGGTTATAGAACCACATTATATCTACTTAGTATGTGTCAGAGGGTAGGTTTCTCAGAGGATAGACAAGGCAAGAGGTTGGGTTTCATTCACTCATTTATCCATCCATCTATTCAGTATTAATCAAGTGCTTTTTATGGGTCAGGATGGAAGAGAGATTACTAAACTTGGAGTGAGCTAAGATAGATGCTCATGTTTCCTACCAAGGGATGGAGCATCTCACCAAATGAGGCTTTAAGGAAAACGTCCCAAAGAATCTGGGAGGTGGAATACTATGAGGAGAAAGTCAAAGAGAAGGCCTTGCTTGGCAGAGAGACTGCTGGAGCCACCTCCCCTCCTGTGTCCTTAGCAGCCCGTCATCTCCCAGGCTGAGGGGCAGAGTTTCAAGTTCACCTCCCCATGTTCCACTTAGTGATTTATCAACCCAGCATCTGAATGCTTAAGGGAAGGACATGTAAATACTGCATCAGGAATCTTAACTCACCAAGGCATTAGTATTTTCACCCATATCAGTAAGACACTAAAGGTTACGATGGTACTGAGATGTGTGGGAGCATGCTTTTCTCAGAGGACTGTACCAAATCATGAGAAACAGGGTCACACAATTTGTCCAATTTTCTGTCATTCTGCCTCTAAGATATCATTAGTCCCGCTGAATACAGGAAACAGATATCATTTTGTCCTTTGGAAATGGATCAGCCTTTAGTACATACTCTTCTCAGCTACTGGAATTGTAACATTATGTTTAGAACAGCTAATGTCATTTTATTGGCACATCTTACCAAAAGCACCTAAGGCATAATTCAGAGTTCGATCTTTTTTGCATTGTTTGATGCATCTGCACAACTCAAAGAATGGGAGTCAGAGTCCGAGGCAATCAATACCAGAGCTCAGGCAGGTAGCAGAAATCATGAAGGTGGCTTTTTGGGACTGGGTCGACCTGGCATGTTCCAGTGGTGCCCAGTAATCACAGAGGATCAGTATGGCAAGGGCAGGAAACGTGGTCTTCTCTGAAAAGGTCTTCAACTGGCCTTCTGTGAGCAAAGAAAAAGAGAGCACCAGGTCCTTGGAAGGTCCCTAAGGCGATGTGTGGTTCACCTGCCGGCCAGTCTCTGTTTTGAGAATCGAAGCAGAATAACTAATTAAGGGGAAAGAGCTGCTTCTGGGACCTTTCTTCAGAATGTTTTCCCTTGTAATAATGACTATAATAAAATTACAGATCAAACCGGAAAATTCAGGATAATTCTAGGTGAGCGTGATGAGAAAAAGCAGCTTCCCATGGCCTTAGGGTCCACTGGGATGAACTTACAAAGTAACCTTATTAAGCAAATGTGCTGAGTTACACAGAACCTCGGGGCTGTATTAAGTCCTCAGTGAAGGTCTTTAGAATGAATGAACAAATCAGCGTTGTCTGCCCACAAGTATTTGGTGTCAAAGTCAGTCCTGCCATGCTCGGCCATCAACCCTCTATCAACAATGCAGTCATCTGTGGTCTCTACTTCCGAAATCCAACTACAATCAGACTCTGTCACTTCCATTCAGCTGAGACTATTTTGACCAAAGTCATCAAATCCAAAGCACACTTCCCAAGTCTGGTTTTACTTGTCCTATGACACTGTTGAATACTTGCTCCTTTTTAAAATGGCCTCTTCTGCCGGTTTCTACTACATAATCCTTTCCTGGTTGTTCTCCCACCTCTCTGGCTCTTCTGGATAAGCTGAAATATTCCCTCATCTTTGGTCCTGTGGCCCCTTGTGCCTAATTGCATTAATAGCTCTTACAGCACAGTCCTGTCATGGTTTATCTCGGGGTACCCTCAACCTGGACTGTATGATCTTTTATTGTGTTATTAAGGTTGGTGCAAACATAATTGTGATTTTGGCCATTACTTTTTTTTTTTTTTGAGACAGAGTTTCACTCTTGTTATCCAGGCTGGAGTGCAATGGCGCGATCTTGGCTCACCGCAACCTCCACCTCCTGGGCTCAGGCAATTCTCCTGCCTCAGCCTCCTAAGTAGCTGGGATTACAGGCACGCACCATCACGCCCAGCTAGTTTTTTGTATTTTTAGTAGAGACGGGGTTTCACCATGTTGACCAGGATGGTCTCAATCTCTCGACCTCATGATCCACCAGCCTCAGCCTCCCAAAGTGCTGGGATTACAGGCTTGAGCCACCGCGCCCGGCCGATTTTGGCCATTACTTTTAATGGCAAATAGTTTTGCACTAACCTTGTATCTGTAGCACCAGGTTCAGTGTCTGGTCCATAATAGGAACTCCACCATTGAATACATTATCATGGAACGCTTCCCTCTTCATCATTTATGTATGAGATGTGCAGGTAAAATAACGGAAAGGAAAGTTAAGAATTGCCTCCATTTTTGGCCACTGAAATTGCCTCTCATCCCAACGGTTTGCCCAGGGATTCAGGATTCCTTACTCCAGGTTCTAGTAGTTTTCTGAGGGGAATAGGGACCACTTTCTGGACATCTGGAATGTGGCTCTTCCTGAAGAAGATTAGGTCTCAACCACATTTCAGCATCATATACTTAATGTTCTAGTTAGGTGAATCTATTTCCAGTGATCCTCCAAGGAATGGAGGTATTTGGTAGATGATTCTTGTCATTTTACTGCATCCACTGAGCCCAGGGCCCTCAGAGTGGTAACAACACTACTGACTGAAAAATAGCATCGCTGTGTTTCTAGCGGGGAGGAAAGAGGCAATGAGGTAAGAAAATATCCATGACGCTTATTCTGCTTGTTCTACTGCACAGTGTTGGCATAATGCTTAATCCCTTTGTCTCTGCAGTCGGGTTTCTTGGGTTCTAATTTCTGTACTGCCACCTCCTTACAGTGTGATCTTGAGCAAATTGTTTCGTTTTTCTCTCCTTCAATATTCTCATTTGTAAAATGGGAGTGATAATATAGTATCTTAGAGTATTATTTGAAGGATTAATGCAATTATATTTATAAAAAATCAGAACAGTTGTCAGTAAGGAGCGCTCAGTAAATATTAGCTGATTGGCCACTGGTTTCCTTTGTGCTACAACCTTGTTCCTTTCCACAGCTTTGCTGTGCTCTAAACAGCTCCCTTACTCAGGCTTCGGCAGTGCCTCCTCTCTTCATAGTGGGTCACACTGTATGGTCCTCCTTTACTGACCCCTGTCCCTCACTAAAGTGTAAGTTTTCAAGGCCGTTTTCCCCATTTTTTGCATTCTGATTGCCTGTCACAGTGCCTGTCACATAAGAGTAATTAGACCTTAGGGGAAAGATGAGAATTTGCAATGGTTGAATCTCCATTTCATAAGCCCTGCATCTATTACAGACCCAGAGTGTTCAGTGCTGATTTGATGAGTACTTCTTGTACAATGTGCTCCACACTGATCAATAATCCTAATAGCACCTATCATTTATTGAATGATCACTGTGACAATCCTATGCTAAAGGTTCAACCACATGCAGTTGCTCTTTTTATATGCCAAATATTGGTAGTTTCAAAGGGCTCAACCTAATATTGTATGTATCTTAATTATTTTTATTCTACCAAAGTAGAATGAGGTTTCAGCCTCAGTTAGAGATGAGAAAACTGAGACTTGTGGAGGTTAGTGACTTGCCAGGGTCCCATAGCTAGTAAATGGTGGAAGCAAGGCTGGGCCCATCCTGTTACATCCCAGAGCTGATGCTTTGAGGCACCACATGGCGAGGGAAGCTGGCTGCCCTCAGGTGCTCTCACTGTAGTTCTGAAGACAGCCATGTCTCAGGAAACTGCCAAAGTAAATATAAACCTGAATATATGCATACTAAATTGGATGCAATTTCTGGAGACAGCACAGAAAGCTGGCGTGTCCTGTTCAAAGTTAACAGAGAAGAAGGGTGTAAGCTCTCGGGAAAATCTAACAATGCAACATCCCTTCAGAACATCTTGATTGTTATTTTTTTGTACACTTGTTGGCCTTGGCTTTGAGCCCTAATGACACTATCTTTAGAGAGCCACTAGAAATATTGCTCTTTAAACATGAACATGGGAATGTTTAATTTGTTAGGGCATGGATGTTTTGAAAGCAAATCATTGATTTGGGGCATTGAACCAAGCACTGCCATTGGAATTGTCTCTGGTAAACACCATGTCCTGGTCAGAACTTCGCCGGGATGTGTGTTCACTGCAGATGAGAGAAGGACCTAGGCCCTGCAATTCCTGGATGGGGTCCGTGGCGAGAAAAAGTCCTAATTGTCATTTCAAAATTATGGCCTCTAAGGGGTTACAATCAGCATGTCATTTCCTATATGATGCTTAGATGATGTTTATTTAGGATAAACATATTGGTACAGCATCCAAGAATTTTATCAATGTTTAACTTTCAATAAGAGCATCATGGCCAGGTGCGGTGGCTCATGCCTGTAATGCCAGGACTTTGGGAGGCCGAGGCGGGCAGATCACGAGGTCAAGAGATCGAGACCATCCTGGCCAACATGGTGAAACCCATCGCTACTCTAAAAGTACAAAAAATTAGCCGGGTGTGGTGGTGTGCTACTGTAGTCCCAGCTACTCGGGAGGCTGAGGCAGGAGAATTGCTTGAAACCATAAAATGGAAGTTCTAGTGAGCCAGGATGGCGCCACTGAACTCCAGCCTGGTGATAGAGTGAGATTCTGTCCCCCCAAAAAAAGCATCATAACTAGTGTCACAGCAATTTGCAGGATAATCTTTGCTTCCACTTGGGAATAACTTTGGATTCAAAAATACCTAGTTTTGAAAGCTGAAAGCACAACTTTATTACTTGCTAGGAATAAAGGGCAACTTCAGACAAATTTCTTAGCATCTCTAAGCTTGAGTATCTTCATCTGTAAAATGACCATGAGAGCAACCTTGCTAGGCTGAAGTGTTAATTTGATTATTTAATATCAGTAAAGCCCTTAGTCCAGCATCTGACAGGTCAGTGCTAGCTCCCTTTTGCTCTTGTCAGGTGTTCCCTGTCACCCATTTAGAAGAGTACGCAAGGGTCTATAAAGTAATAGCAGAAGGATATACTCTGACATGATGGGAAGCAGAGGAGAGATGGGTGCCCTCCTCCCAAGGCAGGGAAGTAACCTGCTGGTGATGCCGAGTGAGTTAAGCCCTTTGCCCCTGACAGTGACCTTCTCCCCCTGCCTTTCAGCCCCTGAAAATGCACTGCAGGGACTGTGCCCTGGTGACCAGCTCAGGGCATCTTCTGCACAGTCGGCAAGGCTCCCAGATTGACCAGACAGAGTGTGTCATCCGCATGAATGACGCCCCCACACGCAGCTATGGGCGCGACGTGGGCAATCGCACCAGCCTGAGGGTCATCGCGCATTCCAGCATCCAGAGGATCCTCCGCAACCGCCACGACCTGCTCAACGTAAGCCAGGGCACCGTGTTCATCTTCTGGGGCCCCAGCAGCTACATGCGGCGGGACGGCAAGGGGCAGGTCTACAACAACCTGCAGCTCCTGAGCCAGGTGCTGCCCCGGCTGAAGGCCTTCATGATTACTCGTCACAAGATGCTGCAGTTCGATGAGCTCTTCAAGCAGGAGACTGGCAAAGACAGGTACAAAGTCACAGGGAAGAAGATGCAGGGGAGGGTAAGGATAAGTCATTGTTGGCTGACTCACCCGAATCAAAGCTTTCGCTACGGGTGTTTGTTGTGGGCTCCACTGCTCATGTCATTGCTGGAGTTCACTCGCAGGGGCCTCTGCGTGAGTGGGCGGCTCAAGCCGACTTTGCAAGGCAAAGTGAAAAGAAGCATGGAGATAATTATATGAATATCACAGGGCCGAATCCTTAGTTTTGAGGAAGAGGCTACACAGCTACTGGCCGTCATGGGTTAAAAGCACAATATAACAGCTTTATTGCATTTCGGTTTACTTACATGAACACTCACCAAAACAAAACAAAAAAAAGTGTATGGGCTTATTTTTCCCATTCAAAGGCAAACATTTATTTAGTCAACCAATATTTATTGAGTGCCTACTACTTGCTCAGCACGGTGCTTGGCAGTGGGGAAACAAACAGAAGAGCCCACTCTCCAACTATATCAAGTCTTGGACATTTATCAAGTAGTAGCCAGTGGACTGAGTGTCCTGTGAGGAAAGAAAATGGTGCTGTAGACGGGCCATGGGCCCTCGCCCACGGAAACCCAAACTGTTAGCTACAACTCCATATTAAGACATGAAATCAATGTAGTGAGGCACTGAAAGATATTTTTTTCTAAAGTAATAGGAAGAGTGGGATAAAATGGAATAGAATAGAATAGAAAAGACATTATCAGCATTCATCCCACATAGTAAGTTAGGCAAGGTATTGTTTCATGAAACTTTTATTTCAGTTTGATAGAGATGGAGATAGATGGATAAGGATTTCTTCTCAAAGTGATGAAAATGTTCTGAAAGTAGTGGTGATGGCTGCACAATCCATTAATGTAAAATAAATATCACTGAATTATACACTTTAAAAAATGAAATTAAAACTGCGTGCGTGTGTGTGTGTGTGAATCATGATGCAAAAATGTATTTTTCCTTATAGGCTGAAAAATTTTGGAATATACTGGTCTGGGAGACGAGCAAAATGCTTTTGCAAAAAGATGAATATAAGCTGAGACCCAGGGCAATAAGTTTTGGAGAAAGTTTCTCCCTCCTGGGAGCGGGAGGGAGAAACTTCCGTGGAGGTCCAGGGAATCCGATGTGAGAGAACATGCAGGGGATTGGAGAAAAGCCCCCTGTGGCTGCCATCAGGAGAACTGGGGGCTGAGAGTGACACAAGGTGAAGAAGAGAAATGAAGGGATGTGAGCTGGGCAAATCTAGGTGGAGAAAGGACTATGAAGCATCAAGGACCACAGTATAGTATAGTCCAATATCCAGCTCTGAATTGGAACTCTGGCTCTGTCACTCTCTAGTTGTGTGAACCTAGACAAGTTATCTAACCTTTTAGAGACTCGGTGACCTTATGTGTGAAAAGAGGATAGTGACTACCAATCACTGGACGGACAGGTCTAATAATCAAATTGCCTCATTTCCTTAATTCTAAAACCTGTACTGTTACGCATTTATGATGTAATTTACCCTTCTTACAAAAACTGTTACTGAGTCAATTGCTTATCTTTAAACTAAAGGGGAGCCAGACTTAGTGGTGCATGCCTATAATCCCTGCTACTCGGGAGGCTGAGGCAGGAGGATGGCTTCAGCCCAGGAGTTCAAATTTAGTGTGAGCAACATAGCAAGACCCCATCTCATAAAAAAATTCAAATAAAATGATATGATAAGTGCAGGAAAGAATATAAAGCAATAAATCCATTCTTTGGCTAGCAGCTCATTATTAGAGAGTAGTCTCAAAGAAAGACTTAAGTCCAGTGTCCCCAAATTCTTTGTGTGGAAGAGCTAAGTAGCTTTTAAGTCCTCAAAACCTTGTGACTAGTCCAGGGCTGGCCCACACAGGAGGCATGGGCCTGGTGGAGGAAGGAGGAAGAGCTGGCTGTTGGCACCGTGGCCTTCTTCCCTGGACACCCCAGCAGGGTGGGTAGGGTAACCCATGGGTAACCCAGCCAGCAGATCACATTGAGAATTCCAATCATCATCGCCACCTGCCACAAAATCCAGTCATGCATTGGCCCTTTGCAACTCACAAATAAGAGAGACTGTCTGTCACTCGTTTGAAAGTGTTATTTAATCAAGAAAAGATTTTAAAAGGAATCAAGAAAGAGGGGAGTTATTTACTTTTATTTTTTACTCATTGGAAAATTTGAAATAAGTAGAAACTGTCTCAACAGAAAACACTTCTCTCTTTTTAGTTTAATGGCTGTTTGCTAAATAAGTATTCCTAAAACACTGCAGCAGTGTTAGTTACTAAGAATAATTGAACAATTTTCTGGACTCCTTAAGAAATCATTTTTAAGCTGATAAGTTAGATACTAAGTCATCAGACCCCTTGGCCACTCAGTATCTTTAGAAACCTGTCTCACATGAAGGCATATCCTGCTCACTAAATTCACTAAATTCTGACCAATGAGAAGCTTTTTCTCACCAGGTCTTTCTTCTTGGTCGTCCTGGCTGGTAAGGATGGAGCCAAAGCTTTGTGGAGTGGCTGCTGGGCCTCTTTCCACAGATATCCATCTGCCAGGGTTCACATAGCCCCTACTCAGAGGAATCATACTTACGAACATGGAGGATGCCAAAGTACATGGCCGCTTCCAGACACTTTGTGCCTCTTGCCTTTGGGAAACAGTCTTAAAGAAGCCAATACTCTATTAACTTAATACTCTTAACTTGTAGCCTACTCCAAGCTGAAAGAAACAAGTCAAAAAAAAAATTGGCCTTCAGTACAAAACTATTGCTGTAAATTAAAACATAAAACATTTAGGGTATAACGATATTTCTCAATGTATGCTTTTCTTGAAATCCAACAAAACAGTCACATATATTGATGATATATAAAATGTAGAATATCTAACTTGCGATTTCATGATCAGGACTTTCGTTTTGGGCTAACATTTTGAAGAAATGGGATCATTTAATAGATTATGATTGATAGCAGTTTCACCCTCCTTAAAAGTGGAGAAAAAATGGCTCAGGAACAATCTGCAATTAAGAAGCATGACAAATGACATAGATGGCCAAGTGGTATTCTTTGATATTAAAAAGTAACTGTACTTGAAAATAACTTTATAATTGAATAAGGGTACATTAAGAAAATATGATTCAGAACCAATATTATAGTAATTAGATAAAGGAAGCATAAATGAAATAACTGCAGGAAGAATATTTCCGTAGAGATTATAAATGAGATTCTGGTGGAGCAGAAAGGCCCTTAATTGTAATTTAGTGTGCACTATAGAATTATCAGCTCAATGTGTTACTTCATCATATAAAAGAATATCTGATAATTTTCCCTAATAAGCATATGACAGCTCTTCATATTCTTTCATTATAGCTGATTAAGTGTAAAAACAGTAGATATTCCTTTGTTAGAAAAAGAGTTCAACAAAGAATTTTAGAAAGACAGAACAAAGTGTTGCATTTCTACAGCACATGGCCCCAAAAGGTTGTTATTTAGAAGTCTGGGGAATTTTAAGTGGCACTTTAAAGAACTCTTCACTTTAGTTTCTTCAGTCCTCCACCTTGCATTCTCCCCATTTTACCCACAAAGCCTTTTCCTGTGCAGTCATATCCTCCTGTATTCAGGCTGTGGCTTATGATCTCTACTATATCACACAAAACAGAACCAGAGTGATGGGAGAGCTTCTGCCCCCGGATAAATCCCCCTTTGGTGTGCCCAATCGCTCTGAAAGCAGAGGGAATATACGTGTGATTCCCAGATCAGTCTCCTGAAACCGTGAGTGAGCTGTCATCCTTTTCCTGGGTTCCACATCCTCCCAGTTATTCACTCACCCAGGTTAGGTCTAGAACACGTGGCCAATGCATTGTCATGGCGCATAGGTGAAAACAGCCTCTAACTTAAGAAAAGCCACTTCCTCTTTTTACTCTTTGTCATTCAGTCAGCTCTTCTCCATCCCAGTTCCTTCAGTCTCAAATGTCTTAAGACTATATAGCCTCAGTGAGAAAGAAGGAAAAGTGTTAATAACTATATAGGCCGAAGGCTTCTGAATGTCATAATTCCTGCCCTGACTACTGATGGTGGCCCCTATACAGCCATCAGTAGCAGAGTGTTGGAAGAATTTTCTTCATGGGTGCTAAAAAGCACCGAAAGGAATGGTAAAATTATTTACCTTGTTTGCTCAACCTAGCAACTAAAAGAGGAGGAAGAGCTGTCAATATGTCAACATACCAAGCTTGGTGCTTTTCATGCATGCTTGCTATTTGGCTCTCAACTAGCCCAGGGGACAGAGATTCCTATGCCTGCTTTATAGATAAGAAATGAAGGGTCAGAGATCAACAGTAACTTGCCTCAGGTCATCCAGCTGGTTATGATAGAAACAGGTAAGATTCAGTCCATGTTATTCCCATCTTTAGGAGCTTTTAAATATACTTCCTGGGATTATTACTAGGTCAAAATATAATAGAATAGGGGAATGAATGAGCAAAGTGCTTAAGAAAAATTAGAAAGTTGAAGCCATGATCCTCACAGATGACCAAGTCACCCATGCCTGTCAAGTATTGGACAAAATGAAGGATTCCTTAAAAATGTCCTCTCTCTCTCTCTCTCTCTCTCTCTCTCTCTCTCGGTCCTTATATGAAATGGAAATAATGACACAAACTGATTGACAGAAGGTTTTCCTTCTTCTCAAGGATGGGTGCTACACAGTGCAAGTAGAAAAGGCTTTCTGCACCTCTGTTATGCACATCACAAATGGTGCTACGGCTGGGCAAAGTCAGACAGTCTGACCTTGGGGATAAGGTGTTTGAAACTGGCTAATGAGGCATGCCATAAGCACTGAAGGAAAAGTAAAAGCAGCAACCCCCGAAGAATTGAAATTAATATCCACAGCAGTGTAGCATGGTAAGCCAAGTCATTCTCGCAGGGTCAAATTAGACCTTAGTGTTATGTCCCCACAGTTATCCTAAGACATAGCATATGGTAGAGGCTCATTACCGATGTCTGAATGGGAAAATTAATGAATGGTGGAGTGCACCAGTTCATTCCTTAAATTTTGTCAATTTCTGGTCTTCTAATAAAAATTCTCTGATATGTAAAATAAAGCAAATATTCAGTTAAATATAAGGATTCCTGTGGCTCTTTTCCTCTGGTCAGTAGCACATACCCAAGGGAGTGTACTCTTATGGAAAGACATTCAATCAAGATGTTGGTGTCAGTCTACTTGAAGGCAAGCTTTCACCCTAAGTTCAATCAACCAATTGATTAATAGATAGATAAATGCACATGCATGTTTATTTATATTTAATAAGCTACCTATTATCTAGTCTGTTTGGGGAATGAGGAGAATTTGTAGCTAGTCAAGTGTTCTCTTTAAGAAAGAGCTGTTAAACAGGGACTGTAACAAGAAATTGAGTTGTGGTAACATACACTTAAACATTGAAATACTGATCATCATCTTTGATGATGCAGAAGTCCCTTGAGCATCTTTTATTGTCACAAATTCAACATGAGCATTAACATCAATTCTGATTGTACTGTAGAATATGGTGACATTAGCAAGAGATGTCAATTTGGTAAAGTTCCAAATATTTACCAAATGGAGGGAGAGAGGGGGAGACTCTGTTTATAGTAACCCTTACTCCAGAAAGAATTAAAGATGGTAGTGGGTATAATGGTTACTTTACCAGCTTGCAGACTTAATTATTGTTCCTTCCAGGAAGATATCCAACACTTGGCTCAGCACTGGCTGGTTCACAATGACAATTGCACTGGAGCTCTGTGACAGGATCAATGTTTATGGCATGGTGCCCCCAGACTTCTGCAGGTAGGATTTATTCTGCAAGTGTAAATCATCAGCTGTGTTGTGCAGGGTTTATAAATATCAGATTCTGAATATCAACCATGAAACATGTCTAACTGTCTTCTTGAAGCAATTAATTAGCATGTCCCAAGTTCTCATTCTAGAAACAACAAACAGCATTTAATTATGTGAGATAAAATATTGAAGGTTTTTGTTTGTACTGCTGGAGAATAAATCCATCGTGTGGGCTTCATTTGTCCTCTGAATATTTATCAGCCAAAAGTAATGCAATAATTGGCATAATATTAATGATGAACAAGCATTAAGAAATATTAGTTTTACTCTCATTTCAAAGGAATGTGATAATTTTTTAATGAATTAAAGAGAGCAATTCCTTTGACAGTGAGGCCTTTTTTCTAAAATTAAAATATTCCTCTGAGCCTCCCTCCCTTGCCACGTCAGTGGCCTGGGCTTACACTTCTGAGGCCAAAAGCACTGGCATAATTAATCTGAGGTACGCTTTAAAGGGAACGTGCAACGTCCCTGTTGCCACCTTAACTTTCCTCCTGGCATGTGCTCAGGCAGAGTTCAGGGTATACCACAGATGCACTCAGCAATATTCAGGGCCTGATTTTTGGAAGCCTGCTTGAAAACTCACCTGTAATTTAAAATAGGGAGGCCGAAAGTTCCAGAAAGTACCCTAGTTTTTGGGAATGCCTGATGGCCTGCACGTGGCCTCAATCCCAATCTTCAAATGGCAAAACCTGGGGTGGGGGACATTTTAAACTTCCTCCTTAAAATGTGTGCTTACTTATACTTTCTGGTGTTTTATTTGTTTATTTCTTCTTAGAATGTCTTTAAGGCCATGAGTATTTAGACAAAAGCTGCAAATTTGGAGGTTGAAAGCAAAGACGAGAAACAGCGTGTAATCATGTGATTACCATTTTGCCACTCTTCTCTCTTTTTAACCCAAAGATTTAACACAGCAATAATACTAACTGATAGGGAAGAGTCAGGCCACAGAGGAGGAGAGGTACAGACAGAGCAGGACTTGGACTACAGGTCAGGGTCAAAAACGCTGGGGCTAGGCTGCACAGGTGTAAAACCTGGCCTGGTCACTTACCCACCTAGTAAGACCTTGAACAAGTCACTTAGTGTCTCTGAGTCTCAGCTTCCTCATCCATAGAAGTAGATGTGATAATAACAGACTCTGCCTCAAAGGGCTATAGGCAGACTAAATAAGCTAATACATGTGAAATGCTTGGAACAGCACACAGTAAGTACATGGTAAACACAAGGCAAGTTAGCTGGGATCCTCACCCACTGCTGCCTCACTTAATTCACTGGCCCTATGTCCCTGTTTAACAATCTGTGTGCAAGTGAGTAGAATGGCATAAAAAAGCAAACTGCCTCCTCAAACCAACAGGCTAACAGAGACAGTGAGAATGGCACTTATGGGCGTGCAAAGAGCCATCAAAGTTGATGGTTATACAGCAGATAATTATGCAATATTGCCATTAGGATGCCAGAAAGAAAAAGCATGAATAAATTGAAATGTTAATGACTTCAAGTGTTCAAGGAAATATTCCACTTATTATGGAAAACAAATGAAAGGCAAGTTAACCTGTCATTTCTCTTACTCAGAGTTAGTTCATCACAGCTTCATGTACAGTAGGATGGAAACAATTTATGGAAAATACTCACAAAGAAATTAAGATA
Source organism: Saimiri boliviensis (assembly GCF_048565385.1). Classification (NCBI taxonomy): domain Eukaryota; kingdom Metazoa; phylum Chordata; class Mammalia; order Primates; family Cebidae; genus Saimiri; species Saimiri boliviensis. The sequence goes on from NC_133459.1 coordinate 74,884,794, forward strand.
ATGTCAATGCATTATATATTGCCACTGGCTCCGGGTTTCTGTTCCTAAGCTCTCATACCCAAAGGTTTGATAGTTGTTTGCATAAGATGGTTTCAGCAAGAACTCTTCGAAAGGACCCCTACGCCCGAGTTCTGTCAGAGAAGTGGAGTGACGTCTGGAGGGAAGGTTCAGGGCTGGAAAGAGCATCCTGCTCAGTCATAAAGTCTGTTTAAGGAAGGGTAAGAAGGAAGACCAGGAGTGGCACAGATGCATTCCCAAGTTCCGTTCATCTGCATTTCCAGTCCACCAGGCATCCAGTTTCAAATTGCGGGGCCTTGAGCCTTGTTTTCCTTGTTTGTAAAATGGGAATAAGAAAGTAAGAAGAAGAACAAGCAGGTCATGGTGAGAATTAAATGAGATAATAGATGTAGAGTGTTGGATGCAGTACCTAGCCCATAGTATTCAGGAAAGAGTGTCAATTTCGTTAATTTTAATAAAACATGTAAAATAATTTATATTATTAATATTATCCCAAGCACTAGAGATTTGCTCTGAAATATACCAAGAATTTTGAGTGGGAGGCTGGGCATGGTGGTTCACAACTGTAATCCCAGCACTTCAGGAGGCTGAGGCGAACAAATTACTTGAGCTCAGGAGTTTGAGAGCAGTCTGGCCAACATGGTGAAACCCTGTCTTTACAAAAAATACAAAAATTGGCTGGGTATGATGGTGCGCACCTGTAATCCTAGCTACTCAGGTGGCTGAGGCACGAGAATTGCTTGAACCTGGGAGGCGAAGGTTGCAGTGAGCTGAGATTGTTCACTGCCCTCCAGCCTGGGCGTCAAGATTGTCTCAAAAAAAAAAAAGGAATTTTAAGGGGGGTTCAAAGAAGAGGACACAGCTTCTTGCCTCCTGGAGGCTTGTCGTAAGCCTTATGCTTGCCAAAATATAAAGAACACAGCAAAGCCACTTACCATGTTACTATAAAAGGAGGCAGCTTTGCAATCTTCATTTAAGAGTTAAATAAGTTTGTAAACAGCATCTTCCTCGCCACCAGAGAATGAAAAAGAAACTGGTATGGTAGTCTGCTACTAGTCTGACCATTTCCTCTTTAATCTTTATTTTGAAAGAAGCAAAGAATTATTAGGGGCTGAAAACATGGTGCATATATCATGAGCTCCATGGCATAAGGAGGTAAGCTATCACCAGGGCCAAAAATGGCTGTGGATGGTTTTGTAAGGTGGCAGCACTCACACAGGTTGGGCGTACTGGAATATAGCCTCCCTGAGGGCAGAGATCTGTGTGTTTAGTTCAGCATTGGAGGCCTAGAACACAGGACAGCAGATACTTACTCTACTAGTGTATGGCAGACACTTCATAAATATCAAGGGAATGAATGGCTCTGTCCTCTACTCTCTGTAGTGCTGTAGTAAACGGTGTTGTGTATGGATAAAAATAACCATTTCTGCATCTCAGAAGCCGTGACCTTGAGAAAGTTACTTGACCTCACTGAGCCGTAGTGACTGACATTGGGCAAGTTATCTAATGCTCCATCTCAGAAGCCTCACTTGCAGAATGGTGATGAGGATTATCATATCTCTTGCATTGAGAGCTTATATGATAATTCTATGAAGTCATAGATGAGGAATGCTTAGCAAAGTCCCAGGGTCTCTTCAGTACATAGAAAGTTATGAGGTGAAAGGATTCACTGATATGCAAGTTGGTGAATTTTACAAAATTGGCATTATGTGGCCACCAGCTCCTTGCAGGACATCTCATGGGCTGCTCAAAGTGTGCCTAGCCTTTCTATAGCTTCCCTAAAGTTCCCAGTGTCTCACTGCAATGAAGAGCTAGCCACATGGAGCCAGGTTTCAGCAAATAAAGAGAGCCAACTGTTCACTTTGGGCAAATTAACCATTTCAGACCATAAGGCACAATTAGTACTCTCAAAAAAGTCACTAAATAAATCACAAGCCTTTTATTCATTCAGCTAACTCGTGCTGGGCACCAGGGAGCTAATCGGAGATGAATGAGACAGGGTCTCTGCCTTCAGTCGCCGGGGACTCACTTGACCACAATTCAGTCATGAGGTACAGAAGGTGACTCAAGATGCCTGTGGGAGAAAATGTTCACTCTCCGCTTGTCAGCAGCATCTGACCCACTGAGCTTTATTGGACCATCTGTCTCCAACGTTCGAACTGGACTCAGAGAAGTCCTCACATTCCTCTGATTCTATCAGGTGGCACAGAGACAAGGAGCCAGGACAACAGGAATATTGGACCTTTCCACCCCACTTGGTCAGGGGCAGACCCACTTGGATCTGTTTTGCTTATGGACTATTGTATAAGATTTCTTTTTGACAAAAGATCCCCTGACAAATAAGAACTTTAAAAATCCCTGGTCTAAGACACAACCCTGCTGCTTTCCAATCTAAATCAAACTCTTTCACACTTTCCAGGATAGTTGAATCATCATCTTTGTATTATCCCAAAGAGAATGTCAACTGTCATATGCATGGTGTGATGGAGGGGAGGCAGGAGGAGAGAGAAAAGGGCTCAATTATATCTTAGGGAGCAAACAGCCAAGCAATCCATGAGTGCCTGATCTCCAAGGGCAGGGGTGGGTAGCCTGGAGAGTCATTTCCCATCAGCTGTCCTGGAGGTCTGCACCTTCTCATCTCACCCAAAGGGCCTGAGTTACTTCTAGGAGTCATTCATCAGCAAGAAAACTTCTAGCACCCCCAAAAAGTATTAAGCCCATGAACTTTTTAGGAAGAAAGATAGCATCACACTCATATTTAAATCCACAAATGTGGTGGACATATAAATGGCCATGGTGGCAGATGATGGACATCTCTCATCAAAGATTGGACAGACTCTAACTGACTCAAAGTCATTTGAATGGCATGCAGCATCTTTCCTCTGGCACTGCGATAGCCTCCTGAACTTTTCTCTCCAACTGTCATCTTTTTCCTCTCCAAACATGACTGTGCCTTGTTAGATGACAAATCTGACTCTGGGGAGTCACTTAAAACTCATCAGTCACTTCCCAAACTTTCTGAGCAGAGTTCACACTCTCTAGCTTAGCACACAAGACCTTCAGGATAGGGCTTCTGCATACCACATTAGTCACATCTTCTCTACTGACACAGATTTATGTGATTATTTGTTTATTCACCCTTACTGAAAAACTTATAAAGGAACTCACTCTGCAGACACCTGTTCCTATGCCCTCAGTTTGCACTGCCCATCTTCTACTTCCTTAAGCTGGCTGGTTTCCTGCTAGCTCTTTCCTAATAACATTAATGGCTGATACTTGTTATGTACATACCTCATGCTGGCTCTGCGCTTAACATGAACACATGCATTCTTTCCTTGAGACTTACAATAATCTTATGCGGTAAGCATCATTAATATCACCATTTTACATACAATGCCTAAGGATGTGAAACAGCAGCCCATGGTCATACAGCAGATGAATAACAGAGCTGGGATTTGAATGCTGTCTCCAGGGCTCACGAGCCAATGCACTTTATTTATGTTTTTTTATTGCACTTTAGGTTCTAGGGTACATGTGAAGAACATGCAGGATTGTCACATAGGTACATACATGGCAATGTAGTTTGCTGCCTCCATTCCCATCACCTATATCTGGCATTTCTTGCCATATTATCCCTCCCAAACTCCCTACTCCCCACTGTCTCTCCCCTATTCCCCGGCAACAGACCCCAGTGTGTGACGCTTCCCTCCCTGTGTCCATGTGATCTCACCTATGAGTGAGAACATGTGGTGTTTGATTTTCTGTTCTTGTGTCAGTTTGCTGAGAATAATGTTTGCAGATTCGTCCATGTCCCTACAAAGGACACAAACTCATGGTTTTTTTATGGCTACATAGTATTCCATGGCGCTCTTAATCCTTCAGTTTACCATTTCAGATACAGCAGCCCTTCCTCCTCAGCTCTCCCTAGCCTCCTGTCTAAGTCAGACCTACTGAGCCCACTGGGCATCCCTCTACCTCTGCCCTGCCCCACCTCACTGATTGGTTTACCCATCTCCTTTGTTTGACTCTAGGCTCCTTAAGAGGAGGGCCCTGTCTCTATCCATATTTGTATCATTAGCATTTGTCACTGTGTCTGGTATAGAGTGTATTTTCAGTATAGATTAATTCAATGATAAACAAAAATAAGCCCTGTCCATGAACGTGTTTAGGCGATGGATTCTAAACATTATTACTGCAAGACCAAAAGTGCCAGAGACATCAAAACTATAATTAGCAAATTCAGATTTTGAGGGGGCCCCAGAAGTCAATGGTGCCCACCTTGTTTTATTCTTAGCAAGGGCCAGCTCTGAGTACTCAAAGAGAGGCTCTGGCATTAGCCCCTACCCTGCCTATATCACCAGACTTCAGGCACATCAAAGTTCAGAAAGCTGGAGAAAATTAATGCCATGTTGCACTAGAGACAGCATCAAAATATATTATTCTGTGGACAGTGGACTCTTAAATCATGCCGTATCCGTACTGCAAGCCAAATCCATTCTCTCTAGATGGCCCATAAATTGCGTGAAAAGATCTGTTGTTGTTGCTTTCCAAACTAAGTTGTGGTGAGTATTTAATCTCATTTCCATTGTAAATTATTTGTGATAATAATGGGCCAATCATTTAAATTCTATGTAATAATCTTATTTCTGGTCATACTTAGCACATTATCAAGTTTACAACTTTCTGTTACCCATCATTTCTTGAGTATTAATTAGCGAGGTAATGATTCAGAGTGATCACTGTCACGGAACTAAATTAATATCTCATCTGTAATGTGAAGGACATCTCAAAGGTATCGTGAATATCAGAGAGTTGATGCTGCTAGAATTATTAGCTAGTGAACATTAATAAAGCTGCCAGCCTAACAGGGAAAGTTCTTACTTGGCGACAGTCCACCAGGTAAAATCGGAAGCTTACTTACAGAAGACGGGTGTGGAATGGTAATGCCGCCCATGCGGTTTACGTTTTATGAAGTAGACTTAAAATGTATGGTTGTATTTCTTCCAGGGTGAGGGTGGGGCTTGGGTGACTCACTGTGGCTCTGTGTTTCATGAAGGGTGGGCAGCTACAGGCTCCTGGTGCTCCATGCTTCCAGACACACAGTGCTGTGGTGCTCCATGCTCCCAGACGCACAGTGCTATTCCATAGGCTTCCAAGGCATACAGCTCTTTTCCCCCAAAAGAAGATCCAAGGATCAGAAATCAAGGCAGCAGAATAAGCGTGGCTCAGTGCACCTCCAGGACTGCAGCAGACGCATGGGAAGAACCGCTGCAGAAGTGTTGTCTTCTGAATGTCTCACAGTGTCACCAAAGCCCCCAGTGCAAGCCAACTGCCGACCAACCTAGAGACTTCACAGCTGTTAATTCAACTCTATTCTCTCTATTCTTCAAACGTTTCCTGAGTGCCTACTATATGCCAGGTACCACACCAAGAATAGAAATGTGTTTAAAGAGAGTGTCTAAGAGTTCTAGAGAGAGGCAAAGCCATCATTCTTTCCTCAGGCATTTGCAGCCTTCTGCACAGTTCAGCCCCAGACTCAGTGGGCGGGGTCAATGTAGATCATACTATAGGGGAGAAAAAGTAATTTCTTTTCCTCACCTATCACAGGTTCTTTGCCGAGACTCCTATGACAAAAGACAGATTAACAAGAGAAAAGCATACACATTTATTTAATATAAATTTTCTATGACACCAGAGCCTTCAGAAATGAAAAGCCAAAGAAACAGGAAGACCTCCATATTTTATGCCAAGTTTGATGAGGAGGTGGATAGTTGTGAAGAGGTAGGATTGGACAAAGAAGTTGTATTCTAACGGTAATAAACCAGGGTGGGTGGGGGTCTGTTTGTTCAGATTCTTTTGGCATTTCGGTGTCTTTGAGGATAAGGATGTTCTTTTCCTCCAGGTATAGGTAAGGTGACCTGCTTTAGAGGAGGGCACAGAAATCTTTTATGACCCGTGTCAGGGGAGAAGAGTGAAGGGAGGGTGGCAGTGATCTCCCTGCTTCTATTGTTTCCTCAAATGCCAAGTTACCATATTTTGGAGCAGCATGACCTGAACCTCATCAGTACCCAGAAATGAAAGTGTCTTCCCTTGCTTGTTAGAGTTACGAAGTTTTTTTCCGTTGTAAAGCTTAGCTTTAGAAGAGTCAAAAAAATGGAGCATTACAAACCCCTGCTGCCATCAGCACTGATGGGCAGAACTGTACATGAGCACAAGGCCTCTGCGTATTGGCCTGAGCAGCTCGCGAGTACCACACGTGGGACTCCTCTGTAGCAAGAGCTCAGAGGAAAGCGTCAAGGACAAGCTGTTTTCAACCACATGCTGTTAATGCCAGCGAAACCTGGGTGCCGTTAGTACAGAAATCCCACCTGGAGGACAGGAGTTTTTCCAAGACACAGAATCTCACTTCTAAGAGTACAGGGTCTGGAGTCAACTGGCTTTGGTCCAAACCTTGGCTGCAAAACTTCGTTTTTCTGTGCATGAGTTTCCTCATCCCTAAAGTCGGGGTGCTAAGAGTAGCTGTCTGCTATCGTTTGGATATATTTTGTTTATTCCCACCAAATCTCATGTTGACATTTGATCCCCAGTGTTGGAGGTGGGGCCTAGTGGCAGGTGCTTGAGTCATGGGAGGTGGGGGGCAGAACACTTACGAATAGATTAGTGCCAACCCTGGAGCGGGGTATGAGTGGGTTCTCACTCTCTTTGCCCCCAACAGATCTAGTTGTTAAAAAGAGCCTGGCACCTCTCCTCCTTGCTTCTCCCCCTCTCACCTTGTGACCTCTGCACATGCCACTCCCTTCACTTTCTGCTCTGAGTGGAAGCAGCCCAAGACTCTCCCAGATGCCCAATCTTGAACTTTTCCAGCAGCCGTCAGAATCATGAGCCAAATAAACCTTTTTTCTTTATAAAATACCAGGACTTGGTTATTCTTTTATAGCGATACAAAATGGACTGACACTCTCTTATAGGGTTATTGTGAGGACTAAATCAGTTAGTATACATGGAGTGCTGAGCACTGTTCTCTGAGCTGAAATGCTCAAACCCAGCAGGTTGGATGGAAAACAAGTGAGGCTGTGTGCTGAAAGCCAGGCAGGGGACTGTATCCCTGGGTGTCAGATGCTTCCTATCAAAGGGGAGCTGCAATCATTGCCTCAGAGGGCTGATGGGGATGTAAAGGAGGTCACATCAGTTAAGCACTGAGGCTGAGCAGGTACTTAGAAAATCAGTTGTCTCAAACTTGGTTGCATATTAGAATCTCAATGAGCTTTCTACCATTAGAATCTTCTAAGAAGCTTTGTTCTTATGATATATATTACTTTAAAATATATGTTTATTTTGTTTTAAATAATTTTAGAGTTACAGAAAGGTTGCAAAAATAGTACTTTATCCAGCTTCCCCAATGCAGATTTGCATTCCTACAGTCCAATTATCAAAAGCAAGAAATTAGCATCAGAACAATGCTCAGCTAAACTACAGTCATTATTGAGATTTTACCAGTTTCTCTACAATGTTCTTTATCTCCTCCAAGAAGGAATCCAGGTTCCCTTTGCATTTATTTATCAGGTGTCCTTAGTCTCTAAGTCCATGGTAGTTCCTCAGGCTTTCCCTACCTTTCATGACACTTTTGATGAGTACTAATCAGGTATTTCATAGAATGTTCCTCACTTGGGGTTTATCTGGTATTTTCCTGTGCCTAGATTGAGGTTATGCTTTACTGGGAAGGATACCACTGAAGCCATAGGCCCTTCTCAGAATCTCATAACAGGAAAGATGTGACATCCATATGTCCTATTACTGGCAATGTTAACCTTAATCACTTGGTTAAGGTGGTGTCTGCTAGGTTTACACATTGTAAAGCTATTGCTTTTCTCTTTGTCATTAAGAAATAACTGGGGAGAGATACTTTAAGTTTATATAGATAACCTGTTTCTCTTCATCTGTATCCTCATTAATGTTCCTTTCACTGGTGCGTCTTGCCTGCGACAGTTACCACACCATTCTGAGGATGGTTTCCTATTCCCTCATTCTTTCTACGTGGCTTTATTGGAATTTTTCTGTAATGAAATGCTGTTTCTTCTCCTCCATTTATTTATTTATTTATTTATTTATTCAGTTATTTCTTGAAATCATCATGGACTCATGGGTATTTATTTTATTGGTTTTATAATCCAATACTCACATTGTTTATTTTGGTTCAAACCTAAGACACTTTCTAAAATACCTGTGCCTGAGTTCCTTTCCAAGTCATCTGAACCAGAGTCTATGGAGGTGGAGCTCAGGTATGTCTTTAAAGTTCCCCAAGTGCACTAAAGGTTAGTTCCCTCACCCTCCCCACCTGCTTCCTCTAAAAAGAAAAAACATCTTCGTCACATCCTTCTTCAGGGCTTGTTCTCAAACTGGCTGTCAGAGTGTGGATGGCAGGCCGCAGCCCCTTGGGGAACTGGCTTTGTGGTCATCTCCATCCCTGCCTCCCAGCCCACATGCCCTTTCCTTCAGCTTACCAGGCCCACAGTGGGAACTTGAGCACCAGAATCTCTTTTACTTCTTCTTCCTCATGTGGAAATTCTGCTGATGATTATTGTAGTTTCACCGAGGTCAGGGTGAAGGAAGAAAAAAGTAGGGCAGCCTTTATAAAGTCACATTTAAGAAAAGACCCAAGGAAGCATGACCTTCTGCTAGGAGTGTCTTTCTAAATGGCATAGTGAATTCCAGCTGATGGCAGTCTCATAGCTGGGAGAGGTGTTCCTGCAGGTTCCAGCTCTGCCTTCTGAGTCCCACAAAGCACTTTTTTGCTGCTTGGACAGAGTTTTAACATGTGGAAACAACCCGCTTATACGCATAACTTATCTTGACACCTCTGAAATCACAGTGACCAAATATGTAAATTTAATTCTTTTTTTAGGAGATCAATATAGAGTCAGATAAGTTTTTTTCCAAAGCGATGGTCTTCCTGAATACGGAAATTGATCCTATAGCATCTTTAGCTGGTTTCCAATTACCCTCTACTCCTACGTGCCAAATCAATCTTGCGATATTTTTAGAAACCTAACTGTTTCTTTAGTCAGATTGATGCCAATAAAATGTCCAAAAGTTAGATGAATCTGATTTAAAACCTGATTTGTGATGGAATAAAAGCTTAACCCCAAGTATACCATGGCAACATGAACTCGGCATGGCTCCCCCAAATTATGTCATATGAATATGGGAAGATTTGTCTCACAGGCTTTTATTTTTTTCTTTATAATGGTCAGCTCCAACCTGAATTTTTCTTAGCATGCATTTTCTGTATTGAAAACGCCTTCTATTGAAATTTTAATGGGATTCCAATTTCTAGAGTAAGTAAAGTAATAAAATCTGCAATAACTAGACAAGAAAGGATCCAGTGTTTCACTATAGAACATAGAGATACTTCCAAGGCAGGCATATTAGAGATGCGAAGTGTTAATTCAGCATAGCATCCAAGCCAGGATATGGGATGTTTAGATGCTGCATGACAAAAATAAATCTCTCTTCCTGGAAGAACTTTAACCTAAGAGGAGAAACAGCTCAAAGGTTTATTGTTGTCAGAGCCACAAACATGACACCCCTCTTGATAAAAGACTTCGATCCCTGACCCCAGTAAAGTTGCTACTCTAAAAGCCATTTGTGTATTGATCTCCTCTGAAGAAAACAAACAGGTATCTAGCAGGATGCACATCCTTGGGAAACCAAGTTATTATATTTAGAGGAGAGCCCAAGTGACCAGAGTGGGAACCCAGGGGCATCAGGCTCTGAAAGGTGATTTGCAAGATGCTGAGAAGCCTGGGCCTTTTCCCTTCTTAGTCTCTGCAACAAGGCCAGTTGCTGAGCACAGCTCAAATTAGGAAAGTACGTCTGCCAGGAAACCCTGACTAATCTCACTGTTTATTCTCCAAAAGACAGAAGAGGTGGGGTGGACTGGCCTATCGTAGAAACCAGTCTGAGACCAAGACTCTTTCATGAGTAAATATTTTATTAGCCCTAAAACAAAGGTAACTGCCACCCCCACATGTTAACCCTGTGCATGCCACCTTGAAGAAGTGAGCCAGTATTTCCTGTTCAAAGCTGAGACAGAGCTATGGGCAGAAAAACACTATGAGACTTTCAGGTTAGCAAGCAAAGACTGAGAATGTAGAGTTTCTGGACTAAAAGACTAGACTTTGAGTATATAGGCCATCTGAACCACCAAAAAAAAAATTGTGGCCTCTTGTTTGCTGTCTTCCTTTTTCTCCCATAGGTTGAAACTAGGATCAACAATTTTCCATACCTGCTAGGGACAAGCCACTTCAGAAAACCCACTGGGCTTAAGCTGACCCCTTCCCCGACTCTGATTGCTCTGCAGCTGCATTTCTGAACCCTACCTAGGCGCCACGGAAAGGCTGCCAGACGTGCTACAAAGATGCAAAGCCTGATTACAGCATCCGGGCAGGTCGGGCAGCTGGAGGGAGGACAGGGAAAACAAATGTTTGTTATCCATACTGGTAAATTCCTGTTTGACACATTCTGTAAAAAATCCTGGCTTCTCTCTCTTTTTTTAAAAACTGCCGCCACAAAAGTCACAGGATGATGTATTGTAAATCTGTTACAAGTTGACAAACTATCTCTGTGCCTGTTACCAGCGGATAGATGATCTCAATCCTGAAACTCCCTTATGCCCCTGTCACCCCATATAAACCCCTCATTTTGTAAGCTTGGGGCTGCCTCCTCTGATTGTTCCGGAGCAGCCGGGCAGGTTAATAAAACTTGCTTGCCTGACTTTGGGTCTATTCTCCTTTCTCTCAGCTACCCTTACAATACCCACAGAAGAAAATGTCTTTAGAAGTTTGCCGTTTAGCTGCTAATTCCATATAAATTTCTTTCACCAACAGAATTTTAAAAATTATTTATTGAGCACCTACCAGGCATTGTTCTAGGAATAAGACAAAGCACTGTCCTCATGAACAGCCAATAAACAAGTAAACAAAAATTTCAGAGAGCAATTGATGCTACAAAAGAAAATGAACTCTAGTGAGATGAAGTGAGGGGAGCAAGTGTCAGGTAAGACCTCTCAAAGAAGGATATTATTTGAGCTGATACGCAATGGTAAGGAGTGAACACAGAGAGAGTATTCCAGACAAGTGACCGCCATCAAGTGCAAAGGCCCTGAGGTAGGGATGAGCTTAGTAGAGTTGACCAGAAAGGCCAGTATGGTGGGAACGTAGGGAACAAGGCTGGATGGATTAGGAGAGGACTCAGAAGAGGAGGCAATGCTCTCTGTGCAACTGGAAGCCTCTGGAGGGCTTGGGGTTGGAGTGGGGAATGGGAGTAATGTATTTTGTTTTGGTAATATCTCTACAGCTGCTTGTGATAAATAGACTGTAAGAAGAGTGGAAACAATACTGTTGTTGTGACTTATTAATATGTAAGATCTGAATCTGGGGAGACTGAACATTCTGCAGCTCATTTTCAATCTCTTTGATGAAAACGATGGCCACTGATTTTATTTCACAACCTCAAAACCTCTCCACTTCCTTATCGTGTAATCAGAAAAACCATTTGCTAAAGCTCATTTAACTAGAAAATACACTTTATGTTTATCAACTTATTTAAGATAACATCTTACTTCAATCAGTTAAAGGGAAATTTTTTTTTGCTTTAATCAGCTGTCTCAATTTCCTCCTACAGGGATCCCAATCACCCTTCAGTACCTTATCATTATTATGAACCTTTTGGACCTGATGAATGTACGATGTACCTCTCCCATGAACGAGGACGCAAGGGCAGTCATCACCGCTTTATCACAGAGAAACGAGTCTTTAAGAACTGGGCCCGGACATTCAATATTCACTTTTTTCAACCAGACTGGAAACCAGAATCACTTGCTATAAATCATCCGGAGAATAAACCTGTGTTCTAAGGAATGAACGTGCCAGACTATAATACCAGTATTCACTGCATCAAACCCTGAGACGCTGAACTTCCTGAGCCACGAGACAGGAAAGGGTAACAGAACTGGCAGCAGAAAACAGCTTCACTCCTCAGGAAGTACCATGGACAGATGCCTGCCAGAAGTAACAAAGCAGTGCGGTTGGATTGCAAGGAAAAATTCCAGAAGTAACGCATCCTAATGAGTGTTGTCCCTTTCCGTGGTGTTACCTTAGGAGCTGAACACTCAATTCAGTTATAGCACTATGGCTAAAAACATTTTGAATTTCTTAGTATTGCCTTTGAAACCGCAACGTAAGCAACTCAATAATATTAGTTGCATTCCTTTATAGAAATACCGTGTCGGCCGGGCGTGGTGGCTCACGTCTGTAATCCAAGCACTTTGGAGGCCAAGGCGGGCGGATCACCTGAGGTCAGGAGTTCAAGACCAGCCTGACCAACATGGCGAAACCCGGTCTTTAAAAAAAAAAAAAAAGAAAGAAAGAAAGAAATACCGTGTCAAATACATTTTTCTATCAAGTTGTATTCTTTCCTGATCTATAACCTTTGTCATCTGTTAGACTGTGTGTGTGTGATTTGTAAAATGCAGCCTGAAACTATGGACTATTTCTGAAGAGCACATCTTCACTGACTTTCATAAAGCAAATGTCCAATATTTATTTATTGAGAGTTTTTTAGTGCAATCTAGGCCAGTATTTTTATAGATTATGATTATGTGGTAATTTATCCTTTCTAACTCTTTAATCCTGAATGATGGTTGGAAATGACCTAGAATTGGGTAGACGAGTTACTCTGTTCACAATGCTCATTGTTAGCATGCAGTTGGTATTTGACTTGGAAATGTTGTGTTGTATTTTTTGAATCCCTAGGCTTCAGAAAAACTGCTCTTTTATAGAAAGAATAGAGATAACATTTTCCAATGTGCAGAAATGTTCCAAAAGGACAAAATTGAAAACCAAAAATTCTGTTACTAAAACAAAAAGAAAGCTAACAAGAGAAATTTAAAGATAGTTTTCTTTAGTAATGATTTATGTAAGTATCCCCTCTTGGGCCGTAGTTTCCTCTTCGGCAGAGTGATGTCGGTGTACCAGATGACCTCTTAGGTTTCATCCCAAATCTAAACTTCTGGCCCCTTGTTGACCCATTTGAAGACTCTGCACTTGGAGTGATAGGGCGCCAACAGTAGCAGGAACCTTATTTGGGGGGCCTTATCGACATTCATATTACTTTTCTCACTCTTGTGGTTAAAAATTCTCTTCTTCCTGAGTCCGCATGGGCTAAAATCTACCCTCTGCTTCCCTCGAAGCATCACCATCCACCTCTTCCCTGGCCCCTCAACACACCAACACAGGCTACACACACACACACACACAAAAGACATACTGCCAAGGGGTTCCCTGGCTACAAGAGCAAAGAACTGCCTTTTTGTGAAGAAAAGAGACTACAAGGATATGCCCTATCATTCAATTCATTTATCCTATGAGCTGTTTAGACTCACTACATATCTTCTTAGATTATATGCATTACCATTCTCTGGTCTGAAGGAGTATAAAGGACTTACTTTATTCAGAGCCAAGATAAATTTGTATTATAGATTTTTATTTAAACAAGCAATATTCTTATAGATATACTAGTGTTTTCTTTACACATTACTTAGAAGGCATTAGGTTCTCTAATGCCAAATTTGAAGGCACCAGTCAATATTATGTATGAAGACTGACATTGTTTTACAGACATGACCTGGCCATTACCACTTCTCTTCCCTTTTCTTAATTAGTAATAAGATTTCACTTCCTTACACTAACTAGTACTACTAATTATATGAAATATTGTTGTTAAAATGCAAACACCATCAGGATACTCACATAGCAAAAACAAAGTCGGTACTGTTGTGTGTGGCGTGGGCTGTTAAAAGCCAGTAGGATTGAAATGGCTGTCCCAAACATACTGTAATACGTTCTTTAAGTTTTCTCATAGTTTTTAAAGGGGCTATGAATTTCATTTCAGCACATTGTCCTCTACAGTATGGACTCTGAACACATCATGTTTTATCAACATATGAACAGTATATTAATTGTATATAGTTTACTTATAGGCCACCTTTATAATCACTTGAAGAGATTATGTTCCTCAAACGTAAGTGGCTCCTCTGACAACTTCTATATTTATGAAAATTTGGAAAGGAATAGTTTAGACATGCAGGAATGTACTTTTATTGCCTCATCTAATAATATCTCACATGTTTGTGTATCATCTGATTTTAGATTTTCTTAAAAAAAAAAAAAGCCATCATGGTTACTCCATCTTGTTTGTAACTTCTCCCTCTCAAATACTCAAAAGAATGAAAAGAAACCAAATTCTGAAAATCCTGGCTTCACTGGGAAATGTTTTAAATCTACATGTAGCTAGGATATGTGATTTCATATTTTTTAAAAATGTGGTGTAAATAAGTGTAAAAAATTACCACTTACAAAGTGGTTTTATTACAGCATTAAAGAAAATGACTAGAAATCTGATAGATTGTGCTGATAAACCTGGTTGTGGGCAATTGAATTCTTGTCTTGCCACTATCATTTCATGATGTCAGTCTTAACACCATTCAATACCATTAAATATAAACTCTGATATAAAAGATGACTACAGAACCATGTTTATAGACCTCAGTGATTTCAGTATCTGATTGTGTCTGAAGCCTAAGTCATACTTGTTATGTTACATACCTTTTTCTTCTCTCCCAGCTGTGTCATCAGCTTCCTCGTAGCTTTTAAGACCACAGTAATACAATGCCACAGCTGGCCGATCCATGGCTTCTGTTATTTCAACACAAGAACATTTGGCAGAGGCCATTACAATAGATAGCCATTACGGGCAAAGAGACAGGAATTTGCAAACAAAATCAATCACTTCAAATGGCCCATAAAAAGAGGAATCTCGGATTTAATATTCTACAGTAAATATTCACCCAAGAAAACATACATTAAAAGAACATTAGGAGGTAAATATTCAGCATACTGTGTGGGGACTTAGCTGTGTGATTTCCATTACCGTTAATGGGCCTTTGGCAACTAAGTTCCTGTGCTTCGCTAAGCCTGGTGTGTACTCCTAAGGGCTACACATAAAACCTGAGCAATTCAGGGACTTCTGAGGTCATCAGATTTCAGAGTAAGATCTTTTCTTTTAAAAAAAATAATAAATGAAAGCAAAACACAAAGTACTGTACCTAAAAGAGAGGTCTGTGTGGTCCCTCACGGATTTGTGTATCCTTTGTTTTCTGAAGTTCTCTCCATTACTGATCTATTTGAATTACACGAGAATGGAGGGAAGTAATCTCATTTTGAAATAAAAACTCCCCTCAAAACTTAAAATTATCGACTTAGAAGATAATTAATGCTAAGTAAAAATAGAAGAAAGTTGAAATTCTGTTAGGATTAAGATAGTATTATTTAAAGACATATGCATCCATTCAGTAGCTGCCTAAATATTTGCCCCTGTGTAAGACCAACCTCATTTCAGAAATATACCCTGGATTCCACCAGGGTGATGCTTTGAATTGTTCAATAAACCTACTCTGAGGGAAGGGTCTGTGTTCCTATTCTGTCTCTGCAGTGTTAGGAGGTGATGTTAACACTCCTCATGTTTTATAGCTGACCCAATCATTTCTTCCATTCTCATTGCTTCTCTCTTGAAACCTCACTGTGTCTCTTTGCTGTCATTTTCTCCCGACTGTCTTATTTTGTCTACAGTGTGCTCTTAAACCAGCAGTCTTTGGGGCTGTTAAGGTCTTCCTTGTAGGTTTTTAAACTAAAGGTCTATCTAGGGAGCAGATTTGCAGTAGGTCCTGCCGGAGTACTGACCACGGTAGGTGGGAGTACATCTGGCTACCAGGCAAGGTACTTCAGAAGTACCATCCTGGTTTACCCAGAGCCAGATGGGGAGGGAAGAAGAGAGGACTCCAAGGCACAGACTTCAATGCTAAAAGCAGGGCAGCCCTGGGCACCAGGACAGTAGGTCACCCTATCAGAAGGCCACCTCAAAGAGATTTATAACAATAAGTCCTGGGGGGGCAGAATGTGTGGACCCATTGTCTAGGTGTTAGCACATATCAGAAGGTACTTTGGAATGGAAAGCGGTGAGAGTGTCTCAAGGCTTAAAAATGAACAAATGCAACCCCTCTTTTCTAGGTCACTCATCCCATCTTCTCAGGGTATTAAAATGCAAATGTAAAAAGGCTGAAACCCTGTTTCTTTCTACTCAGTGCCCTAATATTATATACTACCTTAAATCGTCATTTGTCTTTTTGTGTATGTGTCCTGTTAGTCTAATTAGACTGTAAGCTCCTTGAGGGCAGAGACTCTTCCTCCTTTGTCTCTGTAGCCAATACCTAGTATAGTGCCTTGCACACAATAGGCGCTCAATAAATGTCTGTTGTTCATGATGACCTCTTAACTTTGACCCATGGGATTGATAATTGGGTATAAACACATCCTTCTATTTTAAAAGTACAAGAAACGTAGTATGTTTTGATATAGTAAAATTTTAACTGGATTTTTATAGGGTTAGTTCTTAAATCTATAATATTTTTAATCAACAGAGCTGACCTAGATTTCGGTAGGATAATATTGCTGGATTCATTAGGTTTGGTAATCCTGGCTGTACTGAGCACACAGGTGAAGTGAAGTTCAGCAAGCTTTGTGTTTTCATTGTTAGTGAACTCCTCTCAGCACAAATTAAATTTAATATTGACAAATGCTACACCATCTGCAGAAAGGCGGAAGAACAGCTTGGACTCTAACTTCTGTGGTTTAGCGACAAAAGGAAGGCTAAAATGAGACAGGTTATAACCTGCTTTAAACTTGACAGCTTTCTAAAGCTGCTGGGAATCCAACTGGTGGTTATCAAAGGTTTATAAAAATTAAGTATACATTTATCTTAAAAACAAAATGAAACAAGCAAACAAAAAGAAATTTCATTTCCATGAAGCAGATCCGAAATGGTTTCATCTCTACCAGAATGTGAAGGGAAAGGAGAACCCTTGGGAAAAGCTGTCCTCAGGCAGAGCATCTCAGGCTTCTGAATCACCACCCGGCCAGCACCTGGTGCTCGGTTATCTCCCAGCTGCAGGAGAGGGCAATAGGCAGACGGTAAAGGTGAGTCCACTGCCACATTTCTTCTACAAAGGACCATATTACCTTCTTGAGCATGTGGCTATTCTAGACTTCCTCTTTCACCATCTACTCTTCCATATACTTATTTAAATGTGTGATCTCAATTTCATTTTTTAAAGCATAGGAAAAGGGCTAGAAAATACTACATTAAACTGAGATAAGTGTTCATTTCTAAATGGAGAGGATCACAGATTTTCTAGCATTTTAAAAAATGTATATTATAATCACACAATTGTTATTTCATAAAATTGTAAGAATGTCTTTGCTCACAACATAAGTTAACTCAACAGTTAGTGTCTTTAGTTCTTTACCACGTGACTAGCTTTTTTATTTCAAAACCAAATATAGGAAATTCATAAGATTGAGTCAAAATTTTTACAATTGTACTCTGTCTATTGAATATCTTCTGTGTTTTGCATAATGTCCTTTGTGACATATATTATTTCACTATAATCTCACTATTATCCCATTTTGCAGACAAGCAAACTGAAACTAACAGAAGTTGCATATCTGGCCCCCTGGGTGATGAAGATGAGAACAGACACACAGCATGTCTTCTATCAAGCATTCTTCTATATGCTTCACATATATAAATGCATTTAGTCCACCCAATAACCCCGTGACACAGGTTCTTTTATCATTCCCCTTTACAGATGCAAAAATTGAGGTACAAGGCACTTCAGTAACTTGCCCAAGGTCGTGCCTCCATGAAGTGGGAAAGGCAGGTTAGAAGCCAAAGGGACTATCTCTGGAGTGTCTGTTCTTTGTCACCACATACTTCTTGGCAGAAATTTAATCCTACAGGCAACAATTTCTATTAGAATATTCATTATATAATATTTGATACACACCGAATAATGTGATGAATGTGTAAATTATGAAGCAAACATAAAAAGAACATTATCGCTATTTTTGAAGCTACCTAAGTATTTTTTCTATTGTCTTGAATTTTTTTTATTTCCCATTTTCTTGCTTTCTAAATGGTTTATTACATAGATATAGATATATAAATACTATATCATTTAGTTTTGCATATTTATATACATTATAATCCTGTTAAAATGTTGTATATGTCTTCTGAAACTTGCTTTTTCCCAAGATTTATCCTTATCCTTTGCATATATATAACTCTAGTTTATTTTCACTACTGTATAATGCCATCATGTGAATATACCATAATTTACTTTTATTCATTCTTTCAGTGAATATTTGGGTTTTCTGCTTGTTACTAATATGTACAATGCTTGTATGAATGTTCTTAGAAAACTCTAGTACATGTGTGCAAGAATTTTTTAGAGTGCACACCTAGGAATCAAATTGCTGGGCTGTAGAGTAAAACATTTACATGTACTTGATATTGCCAAGTTGTTTCCCAAAATGGTTGGACATTTTATACTCCTGACAGTAGTTGTCCACATCCTTACCAACACCTGGTATTTCCAGACTGTAAATTTTGGCCAGCTTGGTGGATATAAATTATATCTCATTGTGATCTTTACATGTATTTCCCTTATTCCTTATCCAGTTTAGCATTTTTTCTTATTGTTAATTCTCCGTGAGTGTTACATCATCTATGAAAAATGGCTATTCATCTTTGTTCACTCTTCTCCTGGGTTACTTTACTTTTTCTTCTTAGCATATTCTTGATACTATTTTTGTTGAATGTATGTGTTATAAGTATCTCCTTCCAATTTATGGCTTGTCTTTTGTTTTTCTCTATGGTGCCTTTCAAGGAACGAAAGTTTTACATTGTATTGTTTATATCAATTTCATGTTTTCTATATCATTAGAGCTTCTTATTGTTTATTTAATAAATCTTCTATTGTTCTTAATCATTAACTATTTTCCTATATCTTATCCTAAAAATTTCAAAGGTTTTGTCTTTCACATGGCAGTTATGGATTTATTTTCTTATATGATTTGAGGTAGCACTCACTTTTGTTTTTATATAGATACCAACTATCTCAGCCAGCACAATTTACTGAAGAATTTGTTTTTCCCTAGTGATTTGCAATCAAATTTTCATATACGTGGGAATTTATTTCTGCTCTCTGTAATCTGTTCAATTCTAATCAAATTGACTATCTCTTTACTAATAAAAATCAAGGTCTTAGTTACTATAACTTTATAATAAACCTTAATACTCTGTAGAACAGCTCACTGCAACCTGTGCCTCCTGGGTTCAAGCGATTCGGCTTCAGTCTCCCGAGTAGCTGGAATTACAGGCGCCTGCCACCATGCCTGGCTAATTTTTTGTATTTTTAGTAGAAACAGGGTTTCACCATGTTAGCCTGGCTGGTCTCGAACTCCTGACATCACGTGATCCGCCCGCCTTGGCCTCCCACAATGCTGAAATTACAGGCATGAGCCACCACACCCAGCCCATGTAGTATATTTTTATATCCAACTTCTTTCCATCAAAATTATGTTTCTAAGTTTTATTCCCATCAGTAGTTCTTCTTTCATTGCTGTGTAGTATCACATTGCATTAGAATTACTAATTCTAATATTGATGCTCTTTTAGGTTGCTTTCATTTTAGGGCTACTATGAATGCAGATGTTATGAACATTCTTAAACATGTATTTCGGTGGACTGTCTTGGCCCATCTGGACTGCTATAACAAAGTGCCATAGACTGAGTGGCTTTCAAACAGCAGAAATTGATTTCTTACAGTTCTGGAGGTCAGGAAATCTGAGATTGGGTGCCAGCATGGTCAGATTCCGCTAAGAGCCTTCTTCCACATTCAGAGTCATCTTCAAACTTCATACTCACCTGGCAAAAACATGGCAACAGAGCTCTTTGGGGTCTGCTCAGGGATTCTTCAGGCCCAGTCCCCATTTTAATTTACTCCAACACACTGATTTTCAAATGTTAATACAAACTTGCATTGGAGGAAAAATAAAAACACTTATGATGTAGTATCCTTTCTACTTATTATTATATTTGAAGGCTTTTTTAAAAAAAGGATTTCTTAGAAAAGTTTTCACGAGATAGTTTGGTCTGTAATTTTTCTTGCTTGTATTAACTTTTTTAGGTTTTGATATCAAGGTTATGCTAGTGTCATTAATGGATTAGAAAGGGTTTCCTCTCTTTCTGTTTTCTACAGGAGTTTGTGTAATGTTCGTATTATTTTTTTCCTTGAATGTTCACAGTAATTAAAGCCATTCAAAGCTGTGATTTTCTGTGTGAAGATATTTTTAATTATAGATTCAATATCTTTAATAAGTACAGAAGTAGATTTTCTATTTTCACTTCTGTCAATTTTGACAAATTGTGTTTTTAAATAAATTTGTCCATTTCATCTAAATGAAATAAAGTTGTTTGTAATATTCTTATTCTTTTGTTAATTTCTGTGGAATAGCTTGTATATCTTTTCTTCTTTCCTGATAGTGGTTCTCTCTCTCTCTCTCTCTCTCTCTGTCTTAGTGTTTCCCTCCTCTTGGATTTAATTTGCTGTACTTGTTCTAGCTTCTTGAGGTGGAAGTATAGGTCTATGATTTTTTTTCATTCTTCCTAATATATGACTCTGAGGCTATAAATTTTTCCCTAAATTCTGATTTAGCTACATCTCACAACTTTTAATATGTTGAATCTTCATTAACATTCACTTCAAAATATCTTAAAATTTCCCTTGTGTTTTTTTTTATACATGAGTTATTCAGATATATGTTACTTAATTTTTAAATATTTTGGCATTTTCTAGAAATGTTTTAGATAATTTTTAACTCTGTTCCATTGTGGTCAAACATCACAATACTACTCTGGCAAATAATAATCAAATTATAATTACAATCTGCATTATTTCCATTCTTTCTCCTGAAATTTATCTAGACCTTTTTTAATGGTCCAGAATGCTGTCTATTTTGATGAATATCCCAAGTGTTCTTTAAAAAATGTGCATTTTACTATAGTTGTGTATAGTAATCTTTATGCGTCAATTAAGTTAAGTTGATTACTAATGTTGTCCAAATCTTTTTTATACTTAACTGATTTTGTTGTCTGTTCCTTCTGTCATTTACTGAGGAGAATATATGGAAACCTACTATTTCTCTGTGAAGTTCTGTATTTCTTCTTTTAGTCTGACTTTTGCCTTGCAAATGTGTTGTTAGGTGCATACATACTTAGGATTGTTATACTTTCCTTTAGAAGTGATCTTTTTGCCATTGTAAAATGTATCTCATTATCTTTAGCGATGCAGCACTCCTGAAATCCTATTTTGCCTGGCACTGGTCTAGCTACACTTGCTCTTGTTCATGTTTGTATGTTTATATCCTCTTCTACCCTCTTATGTTTTTTTAAATTTCAATTGTCTTGTGTTCTTTCACTTAAATTGTTTCTCTTATAAACAACAGTAATTTACTTTCTTTAAATCCAGTCTGATGCAGGATATTTTTACTGAACACTGCGTTTTACTTTGACAGGTTTTTTTCTTCAGCACTTGATGTCATTCCATTATCTTCTTGTTTCCAGAATTTCCATTTTATTGTATACATATTTATACACACACACACACACACACACACACACACACACATATATATACACATACATCTGTATTTATACATATAAGTACATCTGCACTACACACACACACACACACACACACACACACACATATGTACAGAGAGAGAGAGACATTCTATCAGTTTTGTTTCTCTGAAAAATCTTTGCTAATACAGGTGATGTCTTAGGTTTCCTCACTGTCAAGTTACTGTTTTCCCTTTTATAATTGTTAAGAATCTTGCAGGTTGATAATTTGAAAATATCCGGTTTTCATCATACTTTCATTCACTAATGTTAGCATCCATTGATGATCCTTGCTTCAAGAACTATTACTGTGATGTTTACCAAATAGTGATTTTTTTTTCATGATGTATTCTAGATTTTGTCTGGAATCTGGAGTTGTACTGTAAGGGAAAATCACCTCTTTTCCCAGTTATTCAGATATTTTAAATTTCCAAATACATAGAACGTCATTAATCTTTTTATGTTGATAGCTAACTTAACTGCTTGTGGTTAGAGACTTATTTTATACAGTACCTTGTCACGTTGTGCAAGTGTTTCTTGTGTACTTGAGAAGAATGTGTATTTTTCTCTAATACTGGAGCCCAGTTTTCCATAATACACACATTACATCAAGCTTGCTAATTGTGTGGAGAAACATTTTTTGCTTACCCAATGTGATATTGAATTTGTCACTTTTTCTCTATAAATCTACAAATGTTTTTGCTTTAGTTATTCTATGGTGTATATAAGTTTTTCATCGTTTTGAAGTTAGTTTTCAGCATTTGGTATTAACTACTTGTATTCCTAATAACACTTTTACCTTAAAGTCTGTATTTTTTTTTTTTGTCAATATAGCTGAATGCTCTTTTTGTTACTGTTTTCTATGAATATCTTTAAAAAATTTTTTACTTTCAGTCTTTTGTGCCCTTATATTTTAGGTATTTCTTAAAAACAACATAATCTTTTTATTTTCTGAAATCTGACAATCTCTGTCTTTTATTAGAAAGTTGACTTAATTTCTAATTTGTGGAATTAACATTCTATTAAGACTTGTTACTATAATCCTATTTTGTAATTTTCATTCATTCATTCTTCTTCTAAGCCTTCATCACCTTTATTGCCCATTTCCTCTAATTGGTCATTTTATTGTTATTCCACTTTTCTCTTTCTGTAATTTGGACATTATATACTTTTTCTGCTAGTGGTTACTCTTGAAGTAAACTTTTATCATATATTCTTAACAACTTAAGAAACTCTATGATCAATATCTTCAAATTCCCCCTCCATGCCTGAATAATCAAGGACTTTAGAATCCTTTAATTATCAGTGATATTCTTTCTACACAGTCAATTTTATACACCTCTTTTTCAGTTCCACAAATTAGAAATTAGTTTACTTTTACATTTAACAAGTTAGTTTAATTTTTATATTTTTATTACTTCAATTTATACTTATTTACTTGTTTTTGCTCTCCATTACTTTTTGCATATCAGAAATTTTCACTGTTTTTTTCTATTGTTCTTAAATTCTTTAGATGCTCCATTGATGAAGATTTATTTGTGGGGAAACTATCATATTTGTATGCATGAATATGTCTTTCTGCCATCCTTGCCTTGCTTTTCTGGATACACAATTCTAGGTTAACAGCAATTTTCTCTCACCTGTTTCAAGATATCGTTCAACTATCTCCTGGTTTACGTCACTGTTAAAAAGTCTTCTGCCATTGCTTTATTATTCCTTTGTACAGTCTCTGGCTGCTTGTATGATCTTGTTGATCTTCGGAGTTCTAAAGTTTTACTACAGTATGTCTAGATAAGGATTTTCTTTATTCTGCTAGTTATATAGGTTACCTCCTACATCTACTAAGTGACATCTTTTATCATCTCCGGAAAACCTTTAAACATGATCTCTTCACCTATTGCTTTTTGTACATTACCTCTATTCTCCCTTTTAGGACTCAGGTTAGACACATATTAGATCTTCTGTTTTATCCTTCATGTTCTTAATCATTTTTCCATGTTTTTTATCTCCTTATCTTTTGTGTCACATCCTAGGTCATTTGTTCAATTCTATTTCCCAGTTTGTTCATTTTCTCTTACCTGGTCTAAGCTATTATTTAATTCACTCCAACACAGACCATCTGACTAATTCAAAGCAATATCCTTTGGCCCAAACCTATATTTCTGTTAATACATTTTTTAGGAAGCAACATTCCTTTGTAGGCTCCTCGTCAGACATGTATCTGTATAATCTATGTAAAAATCTCAAAATACCAAAGAAAATATACCAGCATAAGGGAGATTCCTCAGAAATAACAAGCAACAATTTAGAAATTTGAATTATCAGATATAGAATATAAAATAATTACATATGGCATATTTAAAAATACTTAAAATGAATCTTTAAAAGAGCAAGTTGTCATAGGATCAACTATAATTCCCAATAGCATCTTGGTCAGTTTGGGCTTCTATAACAAGTTACCACAGACTGGGTGGTAAAACAACAAGCATTTATTTCTCATGGTTCTGGAGACTGGGAAGTCTAAGATTACTAGTACTGGCAGATCAGTGTCTTGTGAGGGTCTACTTCCTTGTTGGAGATGTCATCTTTCTAGGTGAATCTCACATTTCCTCCTCTTTTTAAAAGGGTATTGATCCCATTCATTTGGGCTCCACCCTCATGACCTAATTCTCTCTCAAAAGCCCCACCTCCAAATATCATCACATTGGGGAGCAGGCTTCAACATGGGAATTTTGGGGGGTGGGAGTGCACAAACATTCAGCTCATAGCAGCATCTTCTTATAACTCTGCATATTAAACCATAGCAACCTCAGCAGAAGAACAATCAGCCTACATAAAGAACTTAACATTTATCTGTGTTAACTTTAATAGTACTGGTGTCAGCTTGTCAAAATAATTTTAATTCTGACATCTCTTAGACATCTAATCCCTCATTGTTTGTGCCAAGTGTAAAGTTGCTAAGCATATTATTAGAAGACGGTAGTCCAGCCACAGAGTCCCTGCAGGATTAACAAAAAGCTGCTAATTTGGATATGACTGATCTACCTGGTATCTGTTGCTTGATCCAAAGCATATTTCACTTATTTTATAAGAATGCAGTGGAAGGCCTTAGAAAATGTTTTGCTGAAATACATTTTCTGACTGTATCATCCCCCTTTCCTGTCACCAGCATAAAGAGAAAATCAAGTTGGTCCCTGGTAAGAGCTGTATTCCTTCTCGTAAGTTTTTGCTTCAAATGTAGAATTTTCCAACCCCTTTTTGGTGAGTCTTCCTTCATTTACAGTGTGATCCTTTCCTGCAGTTATTCTACTATGATTTCAGCTTCCTCTTTTCTTGGACCATGTTACAACCATACTCTTCTGCCTCTGGTGTCCACATGTTAGCTTTCTTCCTTTCCTGGATTTCAGATGTGTGAGTCTCATTTTAGCTGGCCTAGCATGTTAATAACATGTTGTCTCCATTAAAATGAGACAAGGTGTTGGAAGGGTTATCTTGATTTTTCTCATGCCCTGCTGTATTAGTCAATTCTCACGTTGCTAATAAAGACATACTTGAGACCAGGTAATTTATGAAGGGAAAGAAGTTTAATCGACTCACAGTTCCACATGGCTAAGGAGGCGTCACAGTCACGGTGAAAGGCAAAGAAGGAGCAAAGGCACATCTTACCTGGCAGCAGGCAAGAAAGAAATGCCAACAAAAGCAGGGAAAACCCCTTATAAAACCATCAGATCTCATGAGAATTCACTATCATGAGAACAGTAGCATGGGGGTAACCACCCCATGATTGAATTACCTGCCACCGGGTCCCTCCCCCAACACATGGGGATTATGGGAACCACAATTCAAGGTGAGATTTGGGTGGGGACACACCCAAACCATATCACCTGCCTTTTCACTACTAGTACTTTTCATTCTTTGAGTTTGTAACAAGATATGGATTTGACTGTTACCAAATGGGCCATCCAGCTAATAGGCCCTTCATGAGTCTAGAGCTCTTTTTTCATCAAATGCTAGCTCTTGAAGGAGAGGCATCACTAGCCAGGCTCACTCACAGGGTGAGAGAATACCATACTAAACTGACAAGAGATTTCACTGGCAAGAGACTTGTGCCCACAGTATGCCAAATTGGGATGTTAGTCCTCAGAAGAAGTTTTTAAATTTCTGCCAAGTATTTTCAGCATAGACAATGTTGTCAGTAGCAGCAGATTTCACTGAGGAGGCAGGACTAAAATTGAAGGTAAGCAAAGAGAAGCAAGCACAGACAGAGGAGGAAAACGCTAAGCGATTCAGAAGACAGTTGGAAATAAAACTAGAAATCTAGGTTGTGATGAAATTATTGCAGACCTTGAATTTCAAGCTGAAGAGTGTGGAGTTGGTGACATTTGCAGGGTATCACTGAAGTTCATTAAGCATGGCAGTTACATGAATAAAACAATGCTTTATGGGATTTCTAGGAATATTAAAACTGTTATTTTAAAGAAATACATCAAAAATGGCTTCAAGTATAAATGTTTCAATTTCTTTAAATTACTCCTTGTTCTCAGCATAAGTGTCTCTAATGTAGGAGAGAAACGAAACTTGCTTGACTTATTTTAGTAATAATAAACTTGTATCTTTAACACCAGATGTCTTTCACTATAGATTAACCATTAGTCTTGCATGTGTGCGTGTGTGTGTGTGTGTGTATGTAAAATTTATTCTGTCTATAAAAGGCTTCTTCATTGAACAGGTGTCAAAACTGTTGGGCTTATGCTGGCACACAAATGAAGAAGTGACATAGCAATGGACAGAAAAGGGATCCCTAGTTGTCTGACTCAACTCCAAAGGGACAGAGTCACTGCAAGCAGAGAGCAGGTAGAAGCTGTATGCTCTAATGCAGCAAAAGATCTGTAAGTCAGCCCATCTCGCGAGGACACTCCGTCCTCCCTTCCCAGCTGTGTGACTCTCAGTGACTTTGCTAAACCTGTTTTCTGTAAAACTGGGTTTCCTCCTATCATGTCCATTGTACAGCATTGTAGTAAAAATTAAATAAGCTTTGGGAGACTGAAGCACGAAGATTACTTGAGGCCAGGAGTTCAAGAGAAGGCTGGGCAACATAGTGAGACCCTGTTTCTATAAAATTGCATGTTTTAGAATTAGCCTGGGGTGGTGGTGAGTACTTTTAGTCCCAGTTTCTCAAAAGGCTGAGGTCGGGGGCATGTTTTGAACGTAGGAGTTTGAGGTTATGGTGAGCTATGAATGCAATCCAGCCTAGGCAACAGAGCAAGACCTTATCTTTTAAAAACAGAATTAAATAAGAATATATAAAAATCTGTGTAAATTCCAAATTCATATATTGATTTTTACCAGATGACTCAGTCCCAGAATGGACAGAGGTTGAGCCAATTACTTGGATTCAAGCGAGTCCTCTTAGAGTTTCTCTAAGAAATTCCTCTACATATTTCTGAAGACATCATGAGGTCAAAGTTGCTATGGTATTCTCCATGTTCAAACATCCATCTGCCAGATAAGCACTTTCCAATGCCCCTCCTTTTTCCTGCCTTTTTTGACTACTTGTCATTTAAGACTCATTATTAAGTGTTGCCTCTGATGAAGCATTTCGAGTTCTTCCCACACACAGCGGACCTCTCCTCCCACTGCACTCTGTGCAGGTGTCTCTCCCAGCACTTGTTAAATGTCTACTTCCCACACTAAACCAGAGCCTCCCTAGGTTCAGATCTGGCTGGAATTCCTATCCATATCCCAGCTCTAGTCATGGTGCTTGGATCCAAGCAGAGGTGCTGAGGAAAGAGGAAAATAAATTATTTTACTCAGCCTGAAGAGGTTTCTGTCACCCCAAACCCTCATCATAATCTAGTGGGTAATAAAAAATGCACACATGGAATATTGGACAGTTGGGACCAAGGTTCTATAAGATAAGGAGGAGAAGAATTCTGACCACAGTGCTACAGAGAAAGGCCTCTCCCTCTAGAGAGAGCCTGTTTAATATCTTAGAAATGTCTTTATTTCATTTCATTTGTTGCAAAGTAATTTAACCACGTGATGAGATAGGTTTCTGTAATGAGTTACATAACTATTCATGTATTTTTTTCCAACAGGTTGTTTCTTCTTTTTTGAAAAGTAAAGCTCCCAGGAATTATTTAATCTTTGTTTGAAGCCAATTAAATATTAAAGGATCTCTCCCGCCTTTGCATAAGTCAACAGAATGGAAAGTTTCATGGGGCTATGAGACAGAGGGGCACAGCGCTTTGGAGTTAATTCCTCTGCTCTCGCTACACTCATTGCTACCCTGTTTGGCCCTCCATTAATTCTTGCCTGGAATACTGTAATCTTCCAGGAGTCTTTCTCCAATGCATTTCTGTCCCGTTTCATTGATGCAAAGTTAATCTCCTATGGTGCTAATTTTACTTAAAATCTTTCTCTGATTTCTGACCAGCTGCTAAATTTAGTCTTCAGTCTGTAGCCTGGAAATCAGAACCCAAAGGCTGCTTTATCAGCTCTTGTCTCATCTCTCACTGCTCCTCAGTGTGTGCCCTGAAGCACCAGCTACACCACATGACATACAGTAGCCCCAGGCCTCACTCCTGCTGCTCCTTCCACCTACAATGCTGCCCCTGTCCCTGGCTGCCCCCTGTTGACAAGGCTTCCCCACCACAACCTTTTTTCCTATGTCCATGCTGTATCTGAGGCTCAGCAGATTAAGCACCTGCCTTTGGCAGCCCCACTTCCATTTTCCCATCTTCCAAGTCACAGCTCCCCATATTTTCTTTGAAAAATCAGTCCCTCCACTCTTAATCATGTGGGAGCTCCAAGAGTAGGCCCTGACTGGCTTATACCTATTGGTGTATCCTGTCTCCCCGGACATAATAATTGGTTCAGGAATGAGAACATGACCCTAGACAAAGATACAAACTTTTCCTCCAGTTCATGGTGCTTTACGGTTTGGGACTATGATAGTCGTATTTGCAACCACAAGGAGAGCCACCTTGAGAATGGAGACATTTCAGAGAAGCATAGCTGAGAGATGCATCTTAGAATATCATTGAGTCCTGGATCAAGCTGAGCCTGAAGACAACAAATCTCTCCTAAACATTCAGTCATGTAAATAAATTCTAACTTTTTATTTAAGAATACTCGAACTGGATTTTCTGTAGCTTCCAAAAAATTATGTCCAACAGATAACCTCAATTCAATGACATCTAGAAACCCTTCTGGGGCTCTCTTCACCAGTATCCTGGCTCCCCATCCCCTATTGTAAGCACCTTACAGATAAAAGATATTTATGTTTCACAAATGTTGGAGGAATAAAGACACAATGTATAGACCAGAGCATCAATAGGTGGTAGTAAAGTGCATTTTCAGTACCAAGATTTTGTAGTGATTCTACCTCCCATTAGGCATTCTCCTTGTCTGTGGTTGTCTATGCTGTCATTGAGTTGGCTTGGTAGGAATCTTGGAGTTGCTAATATAGGTAGATATAGCTGGGAAGCTGTAAATAGAACTATAATACAATACAATAGAAGATGAAAAGATACGCTATTAGAAGAAAGACTATTGTGTTGTGAACTTTTAATTATATAGATACACACACATATGTGCACTGGGACACAATGTCAAATGTATTGCTTAGGGTGGATGGAAGCAAAATAGTTTTTAAAACCATGGCTCTAGCTCCTACATGAGACAATTCTGTAATAAACAATACAAAAGAAAGTAACAGAGGACACGGTATTAGAGAGGGTATTTATTTTATAAAATTTCTTTTTCAGTTATATAGATATATATGTATATGTATGCATTGAGTCACCATATGAAATGTACTTCTTACTGTGGGTGGTAGGCCAAAAGTTTGAAAAACATTGACTCACTCTCTACCTGGGCCTGAAATATCCCAAAATAGTATGATTGTCTAAACTGCAGCCAGCAACGTGATGGGAAGAAGGAGAGTCTGTAATAACCTCAGTGCCTAGAGCAGGCATCCCCAAACAACAGCCCGCGGGCCCCATGGGGCCCCCTGAGGCCATTTATCCGCCCCCCCCCCCCGCCACACTTCAGGAAGGGGCACCTCTTTCATTGGTGGTCAGTGAGAGGAGCACAGTATGTGGCGGCCCTCCAACGGTCTGAGGGACAGTGAACTGGCCCCCTGTGTAAAAAGTTTAGGGATGCCTGGCCTAGAGCTATCTAGGCAGGCAATATATTTGTAGTGATTCCTGGGCTCCCCAGCATGCAATGAAATGCATGTCTACAGGACTGCTAGCAAGGCCAAGGCTTCAACAGGTCTGGCCAAGCCAGGGCATGTATCTTTCCAGCCTGTTTCCCTGGCCAACTCCTCAAGGTATCTAATTAAAGACCATGCAGACACAGGAGACAAGAGCCTTTGGAGAAAGACGAGCTAGAAGAGGTTAAACATTTTGAACTGCTTGCTACCTGTGGCTTTGGCCTAAAGGAACCTAAGGGTGCTTTGCAAAGACCCTGACCTTGGGAATCAAAAGTACAGAGACAATCTACTGGAATATGAGGCTGCTTTAGTATCTGGAGAATAACAGTAACAAAAGCCAGATGTCTTTATAAAGCAAGTAATTTGCTTTTTAAAAAAAAAAAAAAGTTTGCTCTTCTCACGTTTTAAATTGTTCAGCTCTTGTCTTTTATATTTAGGTTGTTTTGTTCTCTAAATGTTTAGCACTTAGAGAATGCTATATTCTTTTGACTAGTTTTTTTGCTTATTTTTTATCCTCCTTTAAAATGTTTCAGCTACCTGCTTAGTCTTTCTATTCCATTTACTTTTTTCCTCCATTGTTTTCACTTGAAAACATTGTTTCCTTTGTCTCCCTAAGCTGTATTTGCAATGATATCCTTGAAATTCTATGTTCCTGATTTTAACATCTAAAATTTTAATTCTTTTATCTCATTTTTCCTTGGTTATACTTTTTAATTTCTGAGCTCCTAGTTTTTCTTTTTAACCAGTTCAATGTATTATCTGCATTCCTCTTATTTGATTTCTCTTATTTCAACCTCAATTTTTCTCCTCCACGTTTGGTTTTCTTAGTTTATAAATGTATTTTCTTATTCATAATTTTAATCATTATGTTCCTTGTATAGTGTGCATTTATCAGGCTGACAAGCAAGAGAAGTGCTAAGCTTAGGCTTTTAACCTCTATACCATTCAGGCTTAATCTGCAAATATCTTTGTAGCTAACTAAACTAGAACATTTCCTGCACCCATTGGCCGCTAACAACGCTTTTTTTTCTCTTTTGATCTATCTCCCTTCTTAGCAGGGTTACCAGAGGCTGCTCCTGCTCCTGAGTCTTCCCATTGCCTGTACTCCTCAGAAGAAACAAGGAGAGGCTGCCTAAAGCCAGAAGAATTGAGGGCTTTTAAAACAGTTGCTCAGACTCTTGCAGTACAGCTACCACAAATAAGATAGGTCTGTGCGTCACATAGACCAGCTCCAACTTCCAGAACAGTGTCAGAAGGTAGTGACTTTTCATCTCTCTCTCTCTCTTTTTTTAACTTTTATTTTAGGTTTGCAGCAATATGTGCCGGTTTGTTAGGTGAACTCGTGTCACGTGGGTTTGTTGTACAGAATTATTTCATCACTGTGGTATTAAGTGTTACCTTTATACAGCATCCAGTAGTTACCTTTTCTGAGCTTCTCCCTCCTCCCACCTTCCACCCCCAAGTAGTTCCCAGTGTCTCTGTTGTTCCCTTGTTTGTATTCATGTGTTTTCATCCTTTAGCTCCCACTTATAAGTGAGAACATGTGGTGTTTGGTTTTCTATTCCTGTATTAGCTTGCTAAGAATAATAGCCTCCAGCTCCACCCACGTTCCTGCAGAATACATGATCTTGTTCTTTTTTATGGCTGCATAGTATTCCATGATGTATCTATACCACATTTTCTTTATCCAGTCTATCATTGATGGACATTTCAGTTGATCCCATGTCTTTGCTATTGTGAATAGTGTTGCAATGAACATTTGTATCCTAAGGAAACCTTCAGAATAAGGAAAGGTGGTCAAGAATGAGTTCTGACTCTTTGTTCATCTCTTTGGGAGAGAAGAAGACTTTTCCTTAACCCAGAGAAATAATCTGAACAATTTAAATGACCATGGCCAAGAATTTCATCATGTAACACCACCGAGTTTCTTTAAGGATGTGTATCAAAGTCCAATCAGGCCACAGAAATCACATAGTAATTTGAAAAAAAAGAGTAAAGGGGCAATTGCTAGTGAGAGATAATGAGTACTCTAAAGAATACAGGAATGGTAAGCATTTTCTTGAGCTTTGCTGCTTTGGAGGTCTTCACCCCAAAAGGGAGAATGCTTTCATCGGGAGACACAACAGTAATTTTACTGAATTAGAAGACAGGATTGCCACCTGGTCATTTGAAACTGTTTATGTCACTAAACCAATGGGCCAAAAATAAGGAGTTACTTCACTGGCTGGAGTCATTGATCCCATTACCAAAGGGAAATTGAATGGGCAGGCCCTCTCCAACTCTTCCAAGGACTGAGATACAGGCATCATTATAGAGGGCATGGCAAGGCACATTGGCTGGCAGAGAAATTCACTGAGGCGTCATGTCAGTGGGACTTGCTGGAAAACTGCCCTTTGGAGTGCTAAGGTCATATCCTCAGGGAGGAGCCATGTCCCACAACTCACTGAGGGAAGGCTGGAAAAGTTCAGAGGAAAGTGCCCTGTTAGCAGCTCTCTGCAAGTAAGGATGCTGGCAGAAGATGATCACAAGAATGGGCCTGCCATCTGCATTTTGCTTAGAATGGCTTGAGCCAGTTGCCTGAGGCAGCCATTTAAGTGATGATCACAAGAATGGGCCTGCCATCTGCATTTTGCTTAGAATGGCTCGAGCCAGTTGCCTGAGGCAGCCATTCAAGTGAAGGTGCTTTGCTGGTAGCCCTCCCACTATAAAGTTGTCCACAAGAAGGTGCTCTGTGCTGTCGGCCACCGTGCAGAAAACACAGAGCATGTGCACACACACACATATACACTATCTCTCTCTTGTTCTCTCTCTGCAGGAGAAGATCACCAGAAACAAGAAGAAAAACTCCTTCCTTCTATGGTCCTCCAACATGGTCTATTGAGAAAGCTTAGCAATATGTTCACTGTAAAGAAGAAATTCTTAAAGACTTCTGCTTCATTAGCATAGAATGGTAATAAGCGGATTGAGGGTTGAGACAATGAGCTGATACCTGGGAACAGTACATTCCTTTAGCTACTCATCTTCTATATCTACCCTTCACTCATGTGAGCTCTGTACAATGAAGCAACTGTTTCCACCTAACAAGATATTGCCATTTTCACAAGTGAAGACATTCTCACTCTTCACAAAATAAAGAGACACACAGTCCTAACCATCACTGTATCCATTGCCAGCTATATTCCTTACTCCTCAAATTCTATCATAGTTTCACTGAATATTTTATTGCCCAGAGACTATTATGTATGGTTAAGCCCCGTTTGTGTAAAAATAAAAGTGGAAAAAAGAGAAAGAAACAGCCTACACACATAAACATATAATAGCCAAAGAGAAAATACACAAAGCCACTACAGTCCTCATTTCAGTAGTTGGCCACAAGGCCATAGTTGATACCTCTGACTTATATTTCTCTGGCCCTTGGCCAGAAGCTCAGCGGGTAAACTCTTTATCCAGTAGAGTGACCTAAACCTTCCTTGGGAAGGGTAAAGTTCTCAGTCGTCTGCCTTTTTTTTTTTTTTTTTTTTTTTTTGGTTGTTATAAGAACCGCTAACAGGCATCCCAGATAATCCCCTGGATTCCACATAGTCCTCCTTCTCCCCAGTGTGTAGCAGCAACTCAATTTCCCTTTGCTAATTGGGATCAACCATTCTAACCAGTGAAGTAACTCCTTATTTTTGGCCTGTTGGTCTAGTGACATAAACAGCCTCAAATGACCAGGTGGAAATCTCTTGACGTTCAGTGAAATTGCTGTGTCTCCTGATGAAAGCATTCTCCCTCTTGGTAGCAAAGATCTCCAAATTAGCAAAGCTCAAAGTTTCCATTGGATTTGGCAGTTCCATCAGTTATAACAGTAAAGAGAATCATTTCAGAAGAATGGTGGGAGCAGAAGCCAGATTACAAGGGGGTGTACAATGAAGAGAAGGCAAGGCAGGGAAGCCAGTAAGTGAATGCAGCCCACTCTTCCAAAGGAAAAGCTATGAAATGAAGTAGAGGAGAGCTCTGTAAAGCATTTAGAATCGGACACAGGATTTTGAGAGGAATTTTTTAAATGAGGAAAACTTGCACATTTTATAAAATTTAAGGGGAAGCCCCTTTATCTAAAAAGAAATTGAAGGAAGAGATGAGAGATGCGGTTATCAGTAAACAAGATCCCAAAAGGAACGGGATCAATAAAACGAAGCAGAGGGATCTTTGCCTCAGGCTCTGAGCCCAAAGTGGGGAAGGGATGTGATGGAAGAAAATAAAGGCAAATTTGTAGGAGGTAGAGCATGAAGTTAAGCTGTTCACCTTCCCCTAGTTTAATTTTCAGATTACAAAGCAAAGCCTTTTGATGAAAGAACTGAGTTGGTAGAGCAGGAAGACTGAAGAAAATGCACAATTTTGAAAAGAACAATGGTGGAAAAGGGAGAGGGGCAAGAAATAGAGAAATCGAATCTGGTTGTCTATAAATCATGGTTATCATAAATCAACTGCTAGTAAATAAAAGATTAATGACATATCTATATAACAATTAAAAACAGGTTTCTCTTTAATCTCCTATCCTAAAACTCTCACATAGCACTTGTCATTTTTGCTATCTAGTTTCTTTCCTTTCTAGAATCCACTTGTAACTCTTTAATAAATTAGATTTTTGTATCTCTCATAAGCATCTACTAGAGCGTGTAACTCATTAACAGTGTTTCAGTAACTAATTGTTGTAAAAACAACCCTCTGTACTAATGGGGTAAAATAGCCATCTTTTAAAATTATTCTCTCTCATGGTTCTGGGGATCAACTAAGTGGTTCTCACTTGGGAGTCCCTCCTGTGGTTGCCGTCAGGAAACATCTGGAGGCTCCTTCCTGCACATCTCTGGATGTTGGCTCCTGGCTGGGACCTGAGCCTGGAGGGGCTGTCCTCCACAATACACATGTGACTTCTCCATGTGGCTTGGGCTTCCTCGGGGGACTGTTGCTGGGTTCCAAGAGCAAGTCCTAGAAAAGAGCTGGGCAGGTGCTATAATCACTTTTAAGATCTCTGAAGTCATGCAGTAGTATTCTGTAACATTAGAATTAAGTCACTAAGGCCAGCCTATATTTAAGGGGCTGGGAATTTAGACTCTACCTCTTGATGAGAGGAGTGTCAGGGGATTTGCAGATACCACCCACACATATAAATGCTAATTAGCTGCTTGTTTTAAGCATTTATTACATTTTGGAAAAGCCTCAGAAAGAAAGAGAATGAGTGGTACACAGTCTTATAAGGTCTGAATAGAAGTCAATAATAATGCTAAAGAGTCAATTAACCCATAAAAGATGCTGCCCACGTCTGCTTATTTCACAAGTGTTTGTAATCTTCTTTTACAATCTCTTTTTAGGAGATAAAATTGAGCTGTTTGGTCTAGAAAGGTGTAGTAGGTCAGTGCTTCTCCTACTTTACAGGCACGTAAACTGCTGGGGATCTTGTTAAAATGCAGATTCTGTTTCAGTAGGTCTGAGGTGGGGCATCACATTTTGGATTTCTTTTGTTCTTTTTTTTAAATATTTTAAGTTCTGGGATATATGTGCAGAACATGCAGGTTACATAGGTATACACGTGGCATGGGGGTTTGCTGCACCCATCAACCCATCATCTACATTAGTTATTTCCCCTAATACCATCCCTCCTCTACACTCCCACCCGCTAACAGGCCCTGGTGTGTGATGTTCCCCTCCCTGTGTCCATGTGTTCTCACTGTTCAACTCCCACTTATGAGTGAGAACACCCAGTGTTTGGTTTTCTTGTCCTGTGTTAGTTTGCCGAGACTGATGGTTTCCAGCTTCATCCATTTCCCTGCAAAGAACATGAGCTTATCCCTTTTTATATGGCTGCATAGTATTCCGTGGTGTTATGTGCTGCATTTTCTTTATCTAGTCTATCATTGATGGGCATTTGGGTTGGTTCCAAGTCTTTCCTATTGTGAACAGTGCTGCAATAAACATACATGTGTATGTGTCTTTATAGTAGAGTGACTTATAATCCTTTGGGTATATACCCAGTAATGGATTGCTGGGTCAAATGGCATTTCTTGTTCTAGATCCTTGAGGACTCGCCACACTGTCTTCCACAATGGTTGAACTAATTTACACTCCCACCAACAGTGTAAAACCATTCCTGTTTCTCTACATCCTCTCCAGCACCTGTTGTTTACTGACTTTTTAATGATCATCATTCTAACTGGTGTGAGATGGTATCTCATTGTGGTTTTGATTTGCATTTCTCTAGTCATCAGTGATGATGAGCATTTTTACATGTTTGTTTGGCCACATAAATGTCTTCTTTTGAGAGTGTCTGTTCATATCCTTCACCCACTTTTTGATGGGGTTTTTTTCTTGTAAATTTGTTTAAGTTCCTTGTAGATTCTGATATTAGCTCTTTGTCAGATGGATAGACTGCAAAAATTTTCTTCCATTCTGTAGGTTGCCTGTTTGCTCTGATGATAGTTTCTTTTGCTGTGCAGAAGCTCTTTTGTTTAATTAGATCCCATTTGTCAATTTTGGCTTTTGGTGCCATTGCTTTTGGTGTTTTAGTGATGAAGTCTTTGCCCATGCCTATGTCCTGAATGATATTGCCTAGGTTTTCTTCTAGGGTTTTTATGTTAGGTCTTATGCTTAAGTCTTTGATCCATCTTGAGTTAATTTTTGTATAAGGTGTAAGGAATGGGTCCAGTTTCAGTTTTCTGCATATGGGTAGCCAGTTTTCCCAACACCATTTATTAAATCGGGAATCCTTTCCACATTCTGCATCTCTAGGAAGCAACAGTGGGCATACTGCAGCTCCACTGGGCCCCCATTGAACAGCAAGTTAGCAAAAGTAATAAGGGTAACTGCCTGGCTTCTGTGATCACACCCTTCTCTGGGAGGAGCTCTGATGGAGTATGACTCCAGAGGTCCTTATGTGCTTACAATACCTTAGCCCTCTGGCCAGTGAACCCTGATGCCAATAAGGTTAATCTGTTCTTTCACATGACTTGTAGAACTGGAATTAAAGGAAGAGAGTAATTTCTCTCTCTTGTGGTAGAAGCAGGGGATATGAGGCTCTAACCATCATGTGAGAAAGCTAGTTTCCAGGAGGAATGAAGGGAACACAGAGAGAAGAGAATCCAGGTGACACTCCAGTGCCTGAAGAGGCTCAGACATGACCCCACTTCCTGCAAGAATACACAAAATATCCTAATATTCTTCTGGCAAATTCTCCTCTTGGCCTAAATTTGTTCTACTTGGGTTTTTATCATTTGAAACTAAAAAAAAACTCTAACAAAAGATTACAAAGGGTAGGGAAAGTAGGGAATATGTTCTCCTGGAAATGTAATCCCCACTGTTTTACAGTACTAGATTATTATCCAGAGATCTGCAACCTGAGGGTGAGGACAGACTATCCCTTAAATCATGTTAAAGACATGCTTCCAAAAGAGTGAACTGTCCGTGAAAAAAGAGGACAGTAGAACACTGAGGGAAGTGAGGCTGAGGGAAGATTCGGAAAAGCCTCAATCTACCTAAAACAGGAAAATATCTGGAAAAGGGAAGCAAGAGAATCTATGGATTAAAATCGCTGGATCGTATTGAAAGAAACTGTTACCCAAAAATGATGCCTGCTGGAAACAGATGGGAAAAGGACAGTCTAGGAATAAATAGCAAAGCTAATGTTCTTTAAAGAGTGACCAGAACCCTGGGCCTGAGCAGAAGTTAAAAGCAAGATATCCCTGTCCAGCAAAGAACAAAACACTGACCTTACCTATGTGTCGGACATTGTGTGATTTGGTTTACATTTACGACCTTATTAAATGACCCCCTAAGAAAGATTCACTCTTGCCCCTGTCCCTGAAACTCTGGCACAGTCAGAGCTGGCACTCCTACAGTCACAAGAGAGAAGACTGAATGAATGTGGGTCGTATCATATGATTCCCACTGGCAGACCCTATGACTGGGTATTTCTTTGCAGGCAAATCTCAACGTCCTCTGAAGTCTCTGCAACTGCAAGCTGCCCAGGTGACACAAGAATGACAGTGCCACCTTTCCATGTTTGGAGGAAATGAATTTTTAATAACCAGTCTCTTGGTTACAACTTCATCTATATCAATCCCCTTATTCTAGGATCTACACAGTTAAACCAAATATTTCATAGCACATTTCCAAAACAGTACATTTTTTACACTAAAAGAAAAAAAAATAAAAGCCGGGTCACCACCAAGGGATATTGCCCATGAATTGAAAGGCTTTCCTATTTAAGTAGCAGGTATATGTGTATATAGGGAAGGCAGCAACAGAACAGCAATATTGGAGAATGCTTTCTTTGTAGTAAATGTGTATGGGATGTGACAACGCAAAAATGGATACTGATCTCATTATTTTATTGCCATATCTTGTGGTATGTTTATAATGTATTTATTTTGCATGTTAAAACAGTATCTGCTACAGATGGGCTTAATTTTGGTAAAGTGAACTGAAAAAAGGGTATATGTTAATGCAAAACTTGTTGTAAAGATTCCAGAAACACAGGAGTCAAAATTTCAAATTATGATTCCCACAGTAACTGTAACTCTGGTATACAACATACATAATGGAAGAAATGTTATCAACATATACCATAGTAGAAAATACTCAGCAGAAACAAGCTGAGTTATGCTTGTTGTGGGAATCA
Source organism: Saimiri boliviensis (assembly GCF_048565385.1). Classification (NCBI taxonomy): domain Eukaryota; kingdom Metazoa; phylum Chordata; class Mammalia; order Primates; family Cebidae; genus Saimiri; species Saimiri boliviensis. Next base: position 74,923,319 of record NC_133459.1, read on the forward strand.
TCATTTTCAACTAGCTGAGAATATATAAAAATTGAAACCATAAATGCATGCATTATTTTTTGCATTTAATTCTAATTTTTCTTGATCCAATTTAATCAGCTTTGCATCCAAACTACATTTTCCTTTCATAAACTGCAAATGAATGTATTTTGTAACTTTAAAATCCACATCATTTGATTTCTTTTTCTCACACAGCCTGGCTTTGCAGGATGGCACCATTATACACTGTCCCTCCCTGAAATGTCAGGACAAGTCTGCTGGGATTCATTTATCTACATTCCTTTTCTCCCCGGAGGACACCATGGGAGAGGAGAAAAAGAATACCAAAAAGAACAAGAATCACATTGAGTAGCTTAGAAATGTACATAAGCGCAAGAGAAACAGGGACACTGTCACCATTAACTTCCCCCTTGGTATCCTCCTAAGCCAACATAAGAACAATAATGCCATCACATATTTACAATTTCCAAAGTGTTTAGTCAAAATATTATCTCATCTGATTGATCCTCACCACGGCACTGTGAGAAAGGCAAAAACAAAATACCTTTCTGTTGTTCAGCTTCTGTGACTCAAGTATTATATATTTAAGGATCTGTTTTTATGTTATCACTTAAATTGTAGGTCATTTAACTGCGCTGACAATATTACCTAAATATACTCATCTACCACATGCAGAGGATTTCGTTATTCCTATTTAAGTAGCAGGTACATGTGTAAACAGGGCAGGCAGCAACAGAACAGCAATATTGGAGAACACTTTCTTTGTAGTAAATGCCCTTGAGTATGAGATGTGACAATGAAGTAATAAGGCCAAGTCTATAAAGCAAAAATGGATACTGATCTCATTATTTTATAGTCGTACCTTGTGGTATATTTGTAACGTATTTCTTTCACATGTTAAAACAGTTAAAACAGAAAGGCAGAATATGCTCTATGTAAAATAAATGAAACAACGTATTTTAAGCTTTTGGCTTTAACTATATTCTGAAGATTCAATAATGAAACAGAGGAATAACTGCCATTTGAAATTCTGCCGAGGCAAAATTTATCCTGAATATTATATCCAGTATTACTTTTCCCAGTTTGGTTTTAACTAAGAAGGGCACCTTCTACAACCTCTGAAGAGGAATCCTTTTACTTTCTAGCAGTCTTTGCCATCAGGGTATGTTTCATTATATTCAAACTAAATTACTTGGCTCAAGAACAATCATAATTCCTTTACCACCCTAAATAGCTCCGCCTAACCATGATGTCCATGACCTTGTATGAGTGTCTGGAGGGCAACATGGTCAATCTTTTTGTGCCTCATTGCTACTGTAATCAGTCTATTCAACTGCAAGTTTATTTTCCCTTCTTTTCATGTATAAAAAGATCCTTCATATAATCAAACAAAATTTTCCTTCCTCATTTATATAAGACACCAATAAAAAGATCAATTAAAACAAAGATTCAGAGCTAGCAAAAAGCCTCAATATCATTTTTTCTAACTAGGAAGATAACAGAGTCAACCCTTTACCTGTGAAAAGTATGACAATCTTGCATGCAATTAAAAGGTAATACTTTAAATGCAAAAGGAAAAACAAATCTTAAGTAATATTAATTTTAGGGGTTTTCTTGTGGAGGAAGGGTTGTCTTCTTAATGTTACCTACAATTATAAACAAAATTATAAAACAGATCTTTGCACTGAATAAAGATAAACACATTAAGTTCTTGGATAAAACAGATAAGACACTTGAAGGTATCCCCCCAGACATAAATACTGAACTTTTAGGCTTTTCCTCCACTCATATGCAGAACTTTTAAAAGAAAAAACAGTATCAGGGGTTGATCACAGCACAGTCTCAATATTAATTCCAAGCTAAAATGTCAGTGATGGGGATATAAGCTCTGGCATCTTATCAGAGACCAGAAAAGGGGCTTACTGCCTTATGGGATACATCAGCTGGACATGACAGCTGGGCCATAAGCATTTATTTTTTCACAGGTCATCCACTTTAAGGGATTTTTCTCAGGGAAAGTATAGATAGAGCCAGTAGGCAAGGTTTGCCTTAAACAGAATGAAGTAAAGTTCTTGTTGGCTCTCTCTTTAAAGAGGAGGTGACCAATTCTGGAAGATCACAGAATGCTTAGAAATGAAAAATAATGGGGTATGTTTCTCTTGGGCAGTCAATACGTAAAATTACAAAAGGTCTAAAATTTCCCAAATAAACTGACAACAAATAAGGTCCTGGAGATTGTCAGTGACATAAATTTAAAAAACAATTTTTCATCTTTGCTTTTAATTAAAGCTAAAGGATTCCATGAGTGACCGACAGCAAAATATTAATACAGTAAAGAATAAACCAAAGGAAAACATTTGGAACAATGTAAGTGGTCAAACAATAGAAGATTGTGAAATGAATTAAACATTCATACAGTGGATACTATGTCGTCATTCACAATGTATTTTTGAGAGGGAAAGGTTAATTTTTTTCTCTTATTGTAAAATGAAAAAAGAGATTACAAAGTAGTATATTCTATATGATCTCCATATTGGAAAAAAAATAACTGCATAAGTCAAAAGATTGAGAGGATATACAGAAAATAATTAACTGAAGTTACCTCTGTGAGAATGTAATGTTTTCACAATTTTTTCTTTTCTAAATGAAAAGGGGATAAAGGGAAATTATTATTTTCAAAAACAATCAATGTATTCTGATCTTTTTGTCCCATTTGCTTTTATAATATGCAAATATAAAACTAGAATAATATTTAATGCCATTAATTGCATTAAGAATTATTTTTCTTTAAGTTATGAAATAGTTGATTCAAATCTAGTTTTCTTATACTTATTTCCAATTCACATAAAAGCAACGCATTTTTAAAAATATATGACATAAATTATTATCCAAGGTTGCAGTCTTTCATGCATTCTTCATATATCATCAAGTCTAAAAAATGAACTTCATATGTTTGATTCCGTAAGTTTTGAAGAAAACCATGATAATAAGTGCCCATAGTCCCAGAATGAAGCCCCCAGGAGGATGCCAATCTTTCAGCTTTGGTTTCTGCAAAACATGAACAACACAATAAATTTCATAACAGGTAAATAATTCAGCAATGAATAAAGCAAACATAGATGAAAAAGAGAAATTTCACTGGTTGTGTTTGAAGAGGGACTAGTTTACCCAAATTAAGTATATTGGGATAGCAACAATGGTAAAGACTTCAAACAGGGTAAATATCCCACAGAGTAAACTGGCTCCTAACAAAGATCAGTTTCAGCTTACATTTTGTTTCCTCAGAGTCATTCCCTGACTACCTAATCATACCATCTATCCTCACTCAAGTTATTCAGTAGCCTAACAGTCTTTCTCACTTTGGATTTATATATTCATTAATTTGTCAGTTTTACCTATCTCTATTAGACTGTAGCTCCATAAGGGTCATCTTATTTTATTCCCAGCACCAATCTGCCACAGTGCCTGGCATTCAGGAGGCATATATAACATACTGAGTAATCAGTGGAAAAACAAATGCTACCCAACTCCATGAGATATTCTACAAACACCTGTCTGGGGGCCAGTGCCCCAGGTCATGTTTTTCCCTTGAGATAGAATGCTTCTTACCCTATTCATTGTGCCTATTCAAGACTCACTAACTCAACTGCCAACTCCTTTAGACTCTCCCACCTGATATATTACTTTCTTTTGAGTTCTTATAGTACCTGAACTATAACTCCTTCTATTGCTACTCCTATTTACAATTGTATTTACCATTTATCTCCCTGCATATTCTTTAGGATCAAAGTTCAATACAGTCCATTTTTTTATCCTTCTCTGTTCCTCACCCCAAGTGTCATATATGCGTCTTTGTCCAGCTAGACCAGTCTTTCCCATTTAGGTGTCATTTCCACAGCTACATTACAGCCTTGTAATTGGAAGTTTGTGACAATGATCTCTTTAGGAGTTTACTTACTGAATTACTGGCCAAGACTAAAATGACAGTTATGATATTAGAATCATATTTTAGACTATAGGGAAAAGAAATGGTAACTAAAATTTGCTTTAGTCATCATTTAGTATAATGTCCATCGATTCAAAATTAACTTTTCAAACTAAAAGGAGAGAAAGCTACCTCAATATTTTAACTTGGATCATAATTCTAGAGTTTTCAGAGCCTTTAATCAAGTGCTTCATATAAACTGACCTACCAATGTTTAAAGTGGTTACATTCCATCTTCATTACTATGCCTACTCTCACCCTCTACCAGCCCATCCAGAAAACTCTCCCCAAATTTATCCCCAAATATTAAATCCAATTTTCCTCATATTATTTTACACTTAAGAGTATGCAGTGACTTCCACTCAATGAGTGTGATGATGATGGCAAAAGCCTTGCCCTCTAATATCTTACAAGATGGTTAAGTTCAGTGGTTCTCAAACCACTTCTAATGGCAGAGCTCTTGGAAGTTACAGTGCTTTCTGTGCAATGTGACAAATCTTAATTCCATTAGAAAATCTAGAATAATCAATAAAAAGCAAAGCTATATTAAAGATAGGTAATATAAATATCACAAGCATGTGTCAATGAAAAAATGAATGAACTAAAGATTTACGGCTCAGTTTTTTTCCTGCTTATTTTCTGCTAGTCAAACAATTTGTAATTCACACAAAAGGGTTGAAAACGTTTCAGATCTAAAACTACTTTTCCACATACTGGGAAAAGATTACCATGATTCACTTTTAATGGAAGCACACTTTTACACAACCTATAAATATTCCCTTAAAGCCCAGTTTAAGAGCACTGACCTAGTTTGAGAGATAAGATACTGATTTTCCTTAACAACTAGGACTCTCTGATTTAGATGGCATTTTAAAACACTCACACTTAGGTTACTACTATAGAAAAGTTAAATACATATCGTCAAAATCTGGCACTAATGTAAACTCTTAACTAAGGAGAACAGGCTATAGACAATTGTTCCATCAATCCAATTAATGAACTTCAGTGCTAAAGGAGTTAAGATGGCATTTAAACCAAGTCATGTTTTTCAAAAAAATGGTGAACATCATTTAAGTTGTACATTCATTAGAGATTATAGAAACAATAATCAAGTACTTAATAGCAAATCTTAATTCACAGCTGTAATAACTCCAGTTACTTTCCAATGTGATGGATTCCCTGAGGTTGTAATTTTACTATTAGATCTTAAACTAGGCAGCCAGAAACAGTTGCCAGAGACAAAACATCTAAAGAAAAAATAGCATCTTTGAAAGTAACGATCATTTTCCCAAAGATTCTACAATTAGCCCTGGCAGCTATTTTGACCCATTATTACAAAGGCCAGCTTAGAGAATTCTGGAGGCACTTCATTCTGGTCTTTCAACTTCCTTGACAGGAATGTGTTTCACTTCTAGACCACTGATGGCCAGGGTAAGAACAGAGAGAAAATCAAAGTGCTATTTCTCCAAAAGCAAACTTGAAAAGTAATAATGGAGGACTGAGAAATGTACGTAATTCCTCCAAAATTATAATGGAATGGTAAACTTATTCACATGACAACACTGTACAAGCTACCAAAAGCAGCAAATCTTGGCCTTTCAAAACTGCTCTTTGTGGTTGCTATATTTTTTTAACGTTTATTCAATACCTGTTTTTGATTAACAAAAACTGGAAAATTCATTATGAATTAAAAGCACTATGGAGTCAAGATGGCATCTGAACAGAATCCCCTAGTGCAGTCTTTTCCACCTTCTCACAATAATCCATACAAAGGCACATAAAAAGACAAAAGCACACCCTATCCAAAATTCAGTTAACCTCTGATGAGAAATCTCTGATAGTTGCACTATCTGAAAGTCCCAGAAACCAGGACTAGAAACAAATTAATGGTAGGCTCAGTTTTCTGTTTGATATATGCCATGCAAAGGCTTGCTTTGCTCTGTGAAACACAATACTTCTGCCAGCTGAGTAAGGGACTTTTTAGCTCACTCCCTTTTCTGCCTGCTGCTTAACAGACACAGTGCTTATGCAGAAGAAAGATAGCTTTATGAGGCAGCCAGGGTTGTGTAACTCATTCCCAGTTCCCAGTGGCACACCTCTTTCTATATCCATCTAAATACAATTCCCAGCAAACAGTAAGACGGAAGGGTAAAGGGACACTGACAATGGTTTGCTGCTTCCCGAAAGGCTTAGTGCCACATGAAAAGCTCTGCAGAGACCAGAAAACACAGAGAAAACCTTGTTAGTAGTACATGTTTTAAAAATATGGTTTTTCCATATACTTCACCTTTTTTAAAGTACCCCCAAACCAGGCATAAGTGGTATGGTAGCAGATGACCCTAGCTTAATTCAGTAGAGCCACATTTAGACTGGCTTAAGAACCAGTCACTGGGAACCATGTAACAACCTATTCCTCAGATACAGATTTGAAAGGCATTTAAACCTAAGTGGATAGTGAAAAGCATCGACACACTCTGTTGGCAAATACCGACAGTGTCCAAATAAAAAGGAAAAACTGAGGTGGGCTCTATGAGGAAAATTATTCCCAAACATGAGAAATAACTTATAGCCTAAAGATGCAGGGAAGATATCTCTGAGAAAAATTTAATAAGAAACCAAAAAACAATTTTAAACCATTTTTATTTGGCATGGATTTGAACAAAGATTCACAAGCAACTAAAAATAAAAAAATAATATAAGAAGAATACAGGATACAAAGACAACTCGCTGAAATAAAAAGGGAGCTGGATGATATAATTTGTAACAGCAAAATTAAAATCCACATTTACAAGGAAAACAGTGTTCTAAACACATCTTCTAGTCCTTCATTCATCCAATTATGTTAGATTGATGGTAAACATGGCCCTAATTATCCATACTTGGCTGTGTCCATACCCTCTGCAACGTGACTTTATAGAAGCACATATCAAGAGGTAGAATCTGTATACCTAACCTTTGAATCAGCAGGTCTTCTGACTTCTTTTGGCCAACAGAATGCAAAACAAGTAACAGTGTCCCAGCTCTAAGTTAGCCTCAAGAGGCTTGGTTTGCTTCTGCTCTCTCTCAGACCTCTGCCACCATAAGGAGAAAAAGCCTAGACTTCTAGAAGATGAAACATCAGCTGCAGAAGAGCTAAGGTTCTACCCAATTAACAACCAGCCAACTCATAAGGGCAAAACCATCTAATTAATCCAGAGTTCACCACACCACAGACTCATGAGGGAGCCCAGCTGAGAACAGAACTGCCCAGCTAAACTCATCCTAAATTGCCAATCTGCAGAATTGTTAGCTAAATAAGACTGACGTTTTAAATTACTAACTTTGGAGTGGTTCATCGTACATCAAAAGTTATGAAATACATCCACAGTGGTGATAATTAATGTGAAGAAAAGAAAACTCTAATCTTTTATCACCATAACAAAATAGAAAAAGTTCCCATCTCCATACTTTGAACTTCAGGTTTTTCTAACAATGGCATAAGGACAGCACGACAGGCAGCAAATCAAGCCCGCACTTAGTGGGGATGCAGTGCTCTCCTCTAGCTCTCCTTTATAGTCTTCCTGGAAAGAGAGAAACTCCACCTGCCGCCATGCCAGGAATTGCTTTCAAGGGAATGATGGTGACGCAGGGGAATCTAGAAACTAATGTACCTAGCTTCATTTTAGCCTTCTTCCAGCTGAAGTCTAGATCTGAAGTTTGGTTCCTCTTCCTTTTAGTTACCAATTAGAGGTAATCAGATGTTGCCCCCCTGCTGGAGAAATGCACACTACCCAAGATTTTTATATACCTTTTTCCATTATAAATATTGCAAAGCAATTAATGTAATCTAGAAAATTAAGAATGATTTGTTTTCAACTATGATTTTGGTTTTAATTGAAAGATGACCACAGTTTTTCCTTAACCATGATTTTAACTTTCCTGTGATAAAAACACCCACTATTGACATTATTGGTTAACATTACTCTGGAATTTCCAGCCAATCCAGACATAACATGTAGAGTAAATTTTTATTACTCATTGATATTATCATTAGATATCAAAAAGCTCCATCAAATCAGTTCTTATAATTACTGAGAATAAAGGGCTCAGATTTCATATAAATATTTTACAGAATCAATACCTTTTAAGTATGTCAGCAAATATGAGTCAGAAAATACAAAAAAAAATCATTCATAATAACAATAGAAAAACAAAATAATTATGAATACCTGTAACATGAGATGTAAGGTAAACAATCTACATTACTCTACAGAGAGGGTAAACAGGAATAAAAAAAGATATAATGCTAAACAATAATGTGATTCTGAGGCAAGAGTAGAAAGATGAATAAAACAGAATAGAAACTAGGCAATCAGTCCAGTATCCCAGGATTTAGTATATTATAAAAGGGCTATCACAAATCAGTGGGAAAGAGAATAGAAGTCCTACTGCTACTGTAACAATGGATTAGCATTTGGAAACAAAATCAAGTTTTGTTCCTAACCAAACACTGTAAACAAAAACACACTTTACATGGTTTAGAATTAAATGTAAAAATAGAAGAAAAAGAGATAAAATGTAGGAGAATCTGTATGCTAAGGGGATTCGTAAGCCTAAGATCAATGAGTGAAAATAAAGAGAAAGTGGAGGAATTTTTTTTCTTTTTGAGACAGAGTCTCACGTTGTCACACAGGCTGGTGTGCAGTGGCATGATCTCAGCTCACTGCAGACTCCTCAACCTCCCAGGTTCAAGTGATCCTCCTGCCTCAGCCCCCAAGTAGCTGAGACTACAGGTGTGTGCCACCATGCCTGGCTAATTTTTGTATTTTTGGCAGAGACAGTATTTCACCATGTTGCCCAGGCTGGTCTTAAACTCCTGAGCTCAAGCAATTTACCTGCCTTGGCCTCCCAAAGTGTTAGGATTACCAGCATGAACCACCATGCCCATCTGTAAAGGGATTTTTAGAAGAGTTTCTTAAAGGTCTGTATTTCCAAATGTATAGAAATCAAATTAAAAGGCAAATAAAGGGAAACTATGACAGAAAAGGGGATAAATACACGAGGGTCTCCCCGAAATCAGTAAGACATAAGAGTACAACAATAAATGGAAGAGGGAAATGTTTTCACAAAGGTATAATTACAAATGGATAACACTTGAAAAAAATATTTTTCTTAATCATAAACATAATATATTAACTATTTCTTCCTCTTCTTACAAAGAAACTAGTAAATGTTAATAAGGACAGTCAACTTTTCTGGAAAATAACCCATTAACATGTTTAAAGGTCTTCAAAATATTCATTTCCTCCCATTCTTAGGATTTGTAACACTTCCGGAATCTATACTAAAGAATTCAGAAATGCTCACAAAGGTTTTGCACAAAGATTTTCTTCTCGGTGGTTGCATAATAAAAAACAAGAAGGAATCTATATTCACATAATACAGGAAATATTGTGCATCCACATATTAATCAATAAAAATATTTTCAAATTTTTAATAATTTTGAGATGTTTATAATAAAATAATAAAATGAAAATAAGATGCAAATTGAATCTAAAATATGATCTTTTTCTAAAACAATATTCAAAGAAGGGAAATATACTAAAATCTTAGTGTTTTTCTAGGGGAAGCAGGGTTACAGCTGGTTTTAAATCTCTTCTCTATACTTACCTAAACTTTTAAAAATGTTTTCTATAATGAGTATGTCTTACTTTAGTTATTTTGGGGAGAGATCATATTATGCAGCAAACATTTGTACTGAAAGAATCTGGGCTGGGGGCAATGGCTCACTCCTATAATCCCAGCACTTTGGGAGGCCAAGGTGGGTGGATCGCCTGAGGTCAGGAGTTCGAGACCAGCCTGACCAATATGATGAACCCCTTCTCTATTAAAAATACAAAAAAAAAAAAAAAAGCCAGGCATGATGTCGTGTACCTGTAGCCCCAGCTACTTGGGAGGCTGAGGCAGAAGAATTGCTTGAACCCCGGAGTCGGAGGTTGCAGTGAGCCAAGATTGTACCACTGCACTCCAGCCTGGGTGACAGAGCAGCACGCTGTCTCAAAACAAGAAAAGAAAAGAAAAGAATCCACCTAGAAGAATTTCATATATTCTTTTTCAAACTAGGAGAAGTACCACAGTAACACTGTTTATTACTGACATCCAACTTTAAGAAAAAGTAAGAATAGCATAATAGCAATATAATGTAATAAAGTACTTTTTCAGTATGTGTTTAATGATATTGTTTCCATATGAAAACACTGCCATTTTTAAAACAACTATATGTAATATTTTAGACATTTTACAATGCTTTTACTTACAATCAAGTGACAAATTGGTATAATTATTGCATTTGGTAGTATGGCTGCATTTAAGGTAAGTTCATATTAAAGTATATCTTGTAATTTCATTTGTGTCCATTAGAGCTTCTTAAAAAATGACTGATTTTATGTAGTTAAGTTACTCTAGTGACTGCTATTAAATGCACTCATCTTTTTTTAAACTTTCACAATAAGTTAAAAGACAAAGGTGAAAAGTGTACATAAAACACTACAATATATTATGAGCAAACACTTAAAAGCTTAAGGGCTACCCTATTATTGAAATGCCTAATATTTCAAATGTAAAAGAGGTAGCTAAGCAACACTGCACTTCCAATTGTGAACAGTATTTAGTTTCCCCTTCCATGTTGCTAGGAGAACACTACCACATAACTTTCAAAATAGTTAACAGTTTTTTCTTTTTACATAAAATTTAATACTTAAAATTTAAGTATTAAAATTATGTAAAAAGAAAAAACTCAGGATTCTGAAAACTGTACACATTTACTGGAAAGCAAATGGAAAATGTCCAAGGTTTCAATGAGATTCTTAAAGTAAAATGAGCGTATCAGTTCAGTTAAATTGTATTTTAAGAAAGAAAGTATAAAACAATCTACTAAGGCTATAGTTATAATTACTTCAGAAAATAGCTGTTTTTAACCATTTAATCAGTGGTAGTTTATTAGTATTTCCAATCTACCTATATCCTTTATATGAAATACAATTTGTATTCCTCTAATTAATAGTAAAGATCAAACTGTGATAGGCAGAATGTAAGACAGCTTCTAAGATTCCCTCTCCCTGTGATACATGCCTATATAATACCTGTCCCTTGAAGTCTGGATAAGACCTGTGAATATGATGGAATATCACTCCTATAACTAGGCTGAATTATATGGTATATGAGGGATTCTGAGGATATAATTAAGGTCCCTAATCAGTTGATTCTCAGTTAATAAAAAAGGAGATTATCTAGGGGGTAGGAGGAGAAGTAAGAAAGAAGGCACTGATCTAATCAGATAAGCCCTTTAAAAGGGGGGGACTAGATATCAGAGATTGAAGTTGGAAAGACAGATATATTACAAGTAGCCAAGATGCTATCCTGCTGGTCTCCCAGAATCAAGCAGCCATGCTGTACAGTGAACCACAGACAAGGAATGGCAAACAGCCTTTAGAACTGACTGACACCCTCAGTTCTACAAACACAAAGAACTCAATTCTTTTAATTAGGAGGCTTGGAAGAGAACCGTGAGCCTCAAATAAGATTACAGTCCTGATTGACACCTGGATTAAATTTTTGTGAGACCCTGAGCAGAGAACTATCTAAGCCATGCCTGGACTCCTGACTCATGGAAAGCACAAGATAATAATGGTTTTAAATCACAAAGTTTGTTATACACCAATAAAACTAATTCACAAACAAATCTGCCAATTTGGGATGAATAAACAATACATGAAAAAGACATGAAACTATTTATTACATCTGATACTAAAAAAATATGCAAGGAATCCACTTGAATTTTTGGCAGAGTTCCTTGGGTGGAATAACATTTAAAGTTATCATATTAACTTTATGTTCTAAAAAAATAGAAGTAAAGAAAAAGAGCTGAATTCTTCCTAGTGTTTCATACCTATTTATTATTCTCTAAAACCTAGCTCAAATTTCACCTCCAGGTTAAGTCTATTCTCATACCCCAGTAAGAATTAATTTCTTCTTTTTGGGGCACTGCTGACATTTGGTTTATTATTTCACACTACAGTTAGTATATGGGTATGATTCTACTACATTTTGATCTGTTTGTGATATCTATTTTTGAACCTGATAGGGTCCTCACATGCTCTGACTACAACAGGCCCATTTGCCTTAGTTATGTATTATTTTCCTCTTGAAAAGAAATATAAAATACTCAAATATAAACATCACCTATTAAATGCTAATTCACTAATGTTCTTGGTTTTAGAATTTAAGAAAAATTAAGAATTGCAGCGATCAATTGTATAATCTTCTTTAGGATTCCATAGTGAGAAGTCATAAGTAAAAAAATATGCTTTTAAAAACATGTAAAAGATAGAATTCCAATGGAAGAGGTTAAAAGAGTTGACATCCCAATTGAGCAAAATAACTACAGTTGGTGAAAACATTCAACATTGGCAGCAAGATCTGCTGTGGTATTCAATTCAGTGGATCTCATTTCAGTGTGTTACTTCATTGTGTGCTTAATGAAATCCAAAGAGCTCCAGAGGACAGCCATCCACTAAAGAGGCATCCAGGCTTAGTTTCCTAGTGACCACCCCTAATTATTTGGATTCTATCTTATTCCTAGAGACAACACCCTCCAATATTGCGAGTGCTATGCTTTAAAAGTAAAGATTACAAATGGAATTAAATTTGTTAATCGATTGACCTTAAAATAGAGAGATTACACTGGATTATTTAGGTGGGCCCAACAGCATCACAAGTATTCTTCAGTGTGGTAGAGGGAGGCAGAATAGGGAGAACAAGAGTGATGATGACCTGAGAAGGGACTCTGGCTGACTTTGAAGATGGAGGAAAGGGGTCATAAGCCATAGCATGCGGGTGGTCTCTAGAACCTCAATAAGGCAAGGAAACTGATTCTCTCCAACAGCCTCCAGAAATGTCTGACATCTGGATTTTTAACCTAGTGAGATCCCTGCTGAACAGCTGACCTTCAGAACTATAAAATAATACATCTGGGTTGTTTTAAGCCACCAAATTTGCTAATTTGTTGTAGCAGTGATAGAAAACTCATGTAACAGCAGACGCTTTTGATAGAGACAGTCCAGATGTTTATTATATGTTTAAATTTCAGCTTTTATATTTAAATTTCCAATAGCTCTTTCTCATACAAAGAAGTTTTTTTGTTTCATACCATCCTAGTCTAGTTTAGTAAATAGCATAAGGGTCAGACGGCAATGGCATACTATCTCTAATTTGCTTTGAGGAAAATAACTCTCACCCTAGTGAAAGAAAGAGGGATGAAGAGGGAAGGAAGAAAGAAACCAAAGTAAAGACCAGTGTTTCCATAAATGCCTTTCAATTTGGATCTTTCAGATGTTTTCTCATTATTAGATTCAGGTTATGCATTTTGTTTGTTTATTACAAATATTTGTAAGTAATACTGAGTCCTAATTGCATCACACAGTATGAGGTGTACAATAACAGTTTGTTCCATTATTGGTGATGTTGGCTATGGTGGCATCTTTCAAGTTTTAATGTAATACAGTTATTATTTTTACTCTTTGCAATTAATAAGGAATTCATGGGACAATATTTTCTTTTCTACTCAAAAAAATGAAAAAGAATTTGAAGTTCAAAATAAATTAATCTATTGTTTAGTTCTTAAGAAAAATAACACACAGTCCCTTCAAATAAATAATAAAGCTTCATTTATCAACAATGTCTATCAGTGTCTGTTTAGAGGTAATCAGAGTTATGCTTCCACGTATGACAGATTAAATGCTAAAGAACTGTCTGCCCATCTTGAACAATTAGAAAGTCAGACAAAAGGTAATTAACAATGGTTTTTCAGACATTTTTTGGACAATTCTGCACCAGTTTTCTGATCCCTGAGAAACAGGAAACCATGAGTCCTTTAATTGCCCCATGCTTATTACCTGTCGGCAGTTTCCAAACTACAACACAAGGAAGGAGACCCAAATAGAGCCTTGCAGTCTTGCTGAGTGTAAGAGATACAAATTAGAATTCAGGGAGGTTTAGGTGGTTAGAATTTGCAGAATAGAAGACGAAGGAGCTGCACAGAAAGAAATACATGAAGGAGCTCCAGAGATCTGCAGAAAAATCTACTTGTATTTTTGGCAGAGTTCTAATCTATGCATGCATGACAAGAAACTACCTGCAGCTGGTAGAAGGGGAAAAAAAAAATCAAAAGGCCAAACAATTCCCAAAGCTCCTTCAGGGCTGGGAATTGTTCATGTACACACTTAGAGAAACAGACAGACCTTGTAAGACACAAAAGCATCAGACCACAGCTTATAGTGAAGCTAAATCAGGATAGTGGGGCTATCTTAAAAAGAAAAAAAAAAGAAAAAGGAAAAAACAAAGACTGCTCCGGATCTGTTGGTAACAACTTAAAAGCAATTCTTAAAGTGACCAAACTTATACTTGAACAAAATTCTTCACTCACTATATAAATAAAACAAAAATCTAAAATACAGCAACTAATAGCAACAAAAATATAAAAATATCTAGCATCCAATTTAAAAATCCAGACATGCAAAGTAGAAGAGATATATGACATATAGCCAGGAGGAAAAACAATTAATAGAAAAAGACTCATAAATAAAAAATAAAAAGATGATGATTTCAGTGGACAAGGATCTGAAAGCAGATATTTTAAATCGAATGTAAAGAAAAACATGAACATATGAGGAGAGAAACAGAATATTTAAATAAGACCCATAAAAGATCTTGAGATAAAAATATGACATATGAAATGAAAAATACATTGGATGGAATTAACAGCAGATAATACAGTGCAAAAGAAACATCAGAGAATAAAACAGCAATAGCAATTATTCAAAATGAAACACAGAAGAAAAAGGGGAGGGAAAAGAATACATAGAGCCTAAATAAGTCATGGCAAATATCAAGCAGGATAACATTTGCCTAATTGGAGTCCCAAGTAGAAAGGGAGAAAAATATCTAAAACAAATAATGGTACAGGATTTTTCTCACCCCTTTGCCAGATTCACAACAGAGGTGCCCTTCTCACTTGGCCCCCCATGCTCAACCCCTTGTGGGAGGGAGCATGTGAGTGAGCAAGTGTGGGATCTGGTTGGCCATTCCAGGCACTGGCAGGAGAAAGCTCCATGTGGGGCCCACACTGGTGCCCAGATGAGAGGCCTGCAACCCTGAAATCCCAAAGTAGGTGTTAGTTACCGTGTTCTCTGAATTCCACTGTCTGTAAACAGCAGTGTGCTAGTGGCTCACTTGACCCTTTGCCTCATCGCATGGGGTGACAGGTTAACTGCCCTCTACCAGCGAGGGTAAGGGCTGGTATAACAGGCTTTCTAGGTACCTGCACTTGGTGAGTTCTGAGCTCTTGTCTGGTGTCCAAAAAGAATGAGGTTGTGTAGTCAATTAAAGGGTGGTGAAGGTGGAGAATTTTATTGAGTAACGAAAATGGCTCTTGGTGGAGAGGGGAGGAGGAAAGGGGACAGGAAGGGCAGGTAGTCCTCCCCCCAAGTCAGGTCGTCTCTTCTCTGAAGTTCAGCCGTCTCCCTTGAAGTCCAGCCACCTCCCTCTCTACCAACTGGGGTTTTTATGAGCACAGGATGCAGGTGGGGCAGTCCATAGGTAGTTTTGGAAAAGGCAAAATTCAATTGGTTAAAAAGGCATTATTCAGAAAGAACCAACTGGGAGAGAGTGGGCAAATGGGAACAGAAGTTCTCACTTTGGGCCATGGATTTCAGGCTGTTTGCATATTTTTTTCTTTGGCTTGAAGGTGGGGTTTCAGTGGGAACCCACCCCTGTCTGTCTAGTATTTCTCTGTCTCATGCCTCTATCAAAAACAGCTGGAATTTTTCCAAATTTCCTGAAAACTAGGAAGTACCAGATCCCTAAACCTCAACACCAACCAGAAAAAAACAGAGAAAACCACACAAAGGGATATCATAATCAAAATACTGACAATGGCAGAGAATATCTTTAAAACAGGAAAAAAGGGATTTGTCCTTACAGAGCAGTGTTCAGTAAACTACAATACACATGCTGGACATGTTTTTATAACTAAAGTTTTGATGGAACACAGCCATGCTCTTTCATTCACACATTATCTATTGTGGCTTTCACACGATACCAAAAACTGAGTAGCTGTAACAAACACCATGTGGCCCACAAGCCTAAAATAGTCACTATTTGGCCCTTTAAGAGAAAGTCTGTAGTTCTTTGCTACAGAGAAACAAAAATAAAAATGATTGAAGGTGGGCTGTCAGAAACTATGGAGAGCAGAAAACAATGGAAAGCTATCTTTAAAGTGCTGAAAGAAAAACTTAAAATCATAATCTTGAATTCTAAGGAAAATGTACCAAGTTAAACATCCAAAAAGTACATTACAACTATATTTTACATAGTATCAAAAGAAAAGAAAATCACTAACACACCAAAAATGAATAATGCTTGTTTCCAGTTATAAAAATATTCCTAAATGGACAAACAGTTAATGGGAAAAGTTTTTTTTTTTTTTGAGAGGAGTTTCGCTCTTGTTACCCAGGCTGGAGTGCAATGGCACGATCTTGGCTCACCGCAACCTCCGCCTCCTGGGTTCAAGCAATTCTCCTGCCTCAGCCTCCTGAGTAGCTGGGATTACAGGCAAGCGCCACCATGCCCAGCTACTTTTTTGTATTTTTAGTAGAGACGGGGTTTCACCATGTTGACCAGGATGGTCTCGATCTCTCGACCTCATGATTCACCCGCCTCGGCCTCCCAAAGTGCTGGGATTACAGGCTTGAGCCACCGCGCCCGGCCCTAAGTTTTTAAATTCTGTAACAGGCTTTTGTTACTTTGCTACTCAAGCAAAAGGTGAATTCCAACTCCTTGGTTTTAGGCAGAATTTCTTTAACTTCTTTAATATAAATCTCTCAAGAGAACCATCTCATGCTTTCAAGTGTTAAAGCATGTGATATGAGAATTATTACATGCTTTCAAGTGTAAAAGGAGAATTGGCATTCTCCTTTTGAGATACGTAGGTAAACGAACAAATCATTAAGCCTCCCACTGTGCTTAAACAAAATCACTCTTGGGAAAAAAAAGTTAATTTCAGTCGAATTAAATTTTTGGAACACTATTTGCTTGTATTGAAAAAGATCATAAACAACATTCCTTTTAAAATAAATTATCTAAAGTTTGAAAAAGTATTTTTAACAAAAGTAGTCACTTTTAGTCATGGTAGTCATAAAAATGTTTATCATATTTGTACAACAAAAACAAATCTTATAATTACTTTTCACAAACTCTACTAATAATGATCTTTCCCATGGATAAAGGCCCTCTATATGGTTTAATCAATGACAATACCCTGAAACAGCCCTTTTCTATTTTTGTATGCTAGTTGAAGACGGCACGCTAATGTTTATAGTGTAATAATTACTTGATAATTTTAGTTATACTAGATACAGCTACTTAGCACAAGGAAGATGTTTAACTAGCATCTACATATCAATATATAATTTATACATCTCTCTCTAGCAATGTTATACATTGAATAACACTACCTAAAAGTAAACATGTTTAATTATTTCACAAGACAAAGATATCTATTGGCATATTTTAAACTAGAAACACCTTAATTAATCAAAACTAAGTAACATGGATACTACTCTGTCTTCAAAAAGTATTAATAGCCTTGGATACAGAACTGGTAAATGAAAAATAAATACATTGACTAGGCACTGAAAAATATATATGAATGTAGATTAAAGTAAGAAAGTCTTTTAAAGGAAAATCTGTGTTTATCTAAGAATGATCAGAAATTATAATCTGAGATAACTGACATGATAATATACAAGTTACCACCACATATGATTGGTATAACTAAATGAAAGTTAATTCTGAAAGTTAAAAATCTGTACCTAAAGATATTGATTCCTTTAATATAAAATGTGACTTTTCTGACATTTGTATACCAGTTTTAAAGTGAATAATAATCTTAACTCTTAACAGGAAGCACATTAAGGTAATTTCAGGTCAATTTAGACAGCAGATTAAATAATTCCTAGTTATACTGTTTTGATCAGTTGCAAGTCAGTATCTAAACTATTGCCAAGAATATAGCATTAGGGTGAAGGGAACTGTGTTTTAATTTTTATCTATTCAGTCAGTTTCTGCATCTATATGAGAGATGGTCATGAGTAATTTCATTCTATTTTCTTCACTGTATGATTCACCTTTTGTTCTTGCACAGTTTCTCTACCTTAAAAGCAGGTACAAATATATATTTTTCATATTTGGCATATTTATAAAATTACAATGAATTTTAAAAGATCAAAACTCAATTTAGAACAGTCATTATGATTATTTCATGATGTCTTATTAAAATCAAAATCTATTACGAAGCATATTTAATGTCTACTATTTATTAAAAACTTAAGAAAAATAAAAATTTATAATATATTTTTTGTGAAGAAGCACCAAAAACTTTTCTGAAAGCCTCTTTCTTAGTAACTAAGTTGATGAAGATGTAATAGAAAGGGAGTAAAGTTAATTACTACCAAGTATCTTAATATTCAAAGCAATACAAAGGGTCAAATGTCTAAAATTCATTAGGGATGTTTGCATTCTAAATGTGATGAACTCTAAATTACTTTGACTTGTGCAGGAAATGTGTATCTGTCTAGTTGTTTTTAATTACGAATTGTTTTAATTGCATGTAGCTAATTTCCAAGTATTCAAGGTCCACTCCTAAGTTAATGCTTATCAAGGCTCTTTGACACTCATTTTTCTCACAACTTTGGACATTCCACTATCAGTTGCTCACAGTAGTGGGAAAGAGATTTAAAAAAAAAAATAGTACAGGCAATCTTCAACCAGAGAATGAGTTGTATTCTAAACATTCTCTTTATCATCAGTTTTATGAAAATTAAAAATGATTTTATTGAAAATCATGTTATGAATAGTGGCAATCTAGACAGTTCACAAATGCCTATTAAATTCTTAAGGTCATTGTACCATTTAAACTACACGGAACCTCAAAATAGGTGATCACATAGCAAAAATTTTTCTCTTTTCAAATGAGTCATCCATAGGTCAAATTTTAAATAAGCAAAGCTAATCTTTAGCACTCTGCCCTATCATGTTTTTGAATCCACATCCCTTCAGATCGCTACATGTCTTCACCTCTCATTGGGAAGTCATGTGCAGCTAGGGTGAGGAAAGCAATTGCAAACAGAATTGAGAAAGTGACTCTTCAGGCCAGTGTCTAAACAAAAGGATACTTATTTGCTGAAGAATATTGAACTAAATCTGTTATATTTATTCTTTCAAAATATTGTTTCAATTAATCAGAACATGCATGACATCTGTTGACAGCTCATTTATGAAAATTTTCTGGAGACAAAGCCTTTGTAAAAAATTTTAAATGTTCATAAGGAGGAAGTATAGCACAGTAGCTGTAAAGATAAACTTCAGAGTCAAACAGACATAGAATCAAATTCTGGCTGTCCCACTTACAAGATGGAAGGCCTTAGGCAAATTATTTAAACTATTCTGAACCTCAGTTTGTTCATGGGTAAAGTGGGAACAATTTTGTCAAAGACACTAGTTATTTTTGGATGATCATTATCATGATCAACTATGAAATATGTTTTGCACCTGTTTACAGTTGCGCAACAAAAATAGAAAGAAACAGATGATTCCTCAACTATTCTGAGTTTAAAAATCTTTATAAATTTGGTGAAGACAGGTATCTGTTTCTGCTTTGGAATACTTACAACTAGTGACACTTGCAATTTCCGTTTCTATTATAGAAATTTCACGTATCAGAAAAGGGATGTAATGACAAATTTGTAGGTGGATGAAAATTTTCAAACTTAAAGTTGATGAAAACTATTAAAATGCTGTCATTCTCAAACAGCTTTCCCCTTGCATTTATTCCTTGAGAAGCGACATTTTTGGAAGTGACTGTAATAAGTTATAAAAGCTGAGGTTAATTTATATTAATTTAAAAACATATATGAGATGATATTAAGAGATTAGCATATGACCTTCAAAAAGTTAGTATTCATTACTTGCCTTATCATTTGAATAAAAATGTATTATGTAAAAGTGAAAAATGTATTATTTTTCACTAGACATCAGTTTTAAAGTTGCTATCATTAGGGAAAGCTCCACAAGAGTTTAAAGCAATATAAGTCAGTCTTGAGGCAGACAGAGTGATATGGATTCCGCATCCTTTTGATGATTTTCTAGATATTGATGATTCAATAGGCACATTTTTTAAAAGAAGGTGGGAGAGATTTTCTACTTGATAGACATTTCAGTCAACCTTTAGTAAAGTTTAGCTGTAATGGGGTAGGTATTACTGGAATGGAAAAACACTAAAATGCCAAAATTGCAATAGTGGAACAAAATAAAAGAGTAATGATAAACAACGACAGAAGAATTGAAAAATTGCCCCAATCCATGTCATATAATGTCAGGAGCTAGAATTAGAGCCCAGGACAACATTTCAGAATGTAGAAAAGTAAGAAGAGATTCTCAACTATACATATTTTGAAATATCCCAATTACAAGAGTAAGAGGCTAATTATACAAATAAAATATTTGTCTACGGGCAGACACTGCAAATAATTACTGCAATGGTCCTCAACCTGAGGTGGTACTGTGTTCCATAGGCGGGGAGGAGTTCAGAAAACATGAGGGCATTTTTTTGGCATCAAAATGCCTAAGCAGTGCTACTGGCAACCAGTATTTGGAAGGAAAAGGGGTGCTAAACATCTTGCGATGCACAGATCAGTTCTACACAATGAAAGAACTGTCCCATCCAAATATCTAGAATACTCCCAAAGAGCAGCAACGGACACAGCAGGACATTGTATGAACTGGTTACACTGGAAAAAATTATCTATAGGACTATAAAAGAGTAACAAAGAACAGATAAAACAAGACTTTCCAAGATAATCTTCTATGTTTTAAGCAAGAACCTGGCAGGAGACCCCAGTACTTCTCTCCTAGAAACTAAATCTGTAATGGATACATAACTCTAGAGTACTCTTTTGTGTAGCTTATCTTAAAAAAAGAAAATAGTGAGGTGATACTGTACAGTGTGCACCATGTGTGCATAGGGACATTTTAAAAAATAGAGATCTTGCAATCTACTAATCTTAACAAAATATGAAATTTGTAAGAGGCCTTGTAACTGAAGTTGAAGGAACAAGAAAAAGCCTAGAAGATGGTTAAGAACACAGTGGGGAAAATAGATAATATTTCTCCACTAAGACAAGGTATTCACTGATATATAACATTTGAGTAAGTTAAAGTTTTTTAAAGCATTACGTGGGTTTATGGCTTTGTTTACATGGAGCCTCTCCCTTCGTGGAGGGACCTGAATTCATGAAGATAAAATTGACTCACAATGGTGAGTCCCAGAATTGAACCTCCCACACATCTTAAACTCCAGGCAAGCATCTACCAAAAGGTTTCTAATTAAGCTGTTTAAATCGTGTGTGTGTGTGTGTGTGTGTGTGTGTGTGTGTGTGTGTGTGTGCTTGCTTCATATAGGAAGCTGAAAGCTGAGATAGTAAAGGTAAATTTAGTGTCACAAATAGAAATTATAATTGTCAGGACCAAGAACAGAGAGACTCCTGGGAGGTTTAAATTCAGTACTTAGTTTACTGAGTTCACACCATGCCTCTGATGCTTTCATAGCATAGTATAGTCGAGTCATATTTACAGTCCAGTCATCATATTTACTGTCACACATTTTCATTCAATAATTGTTTCATAATTATTACTATGTTAACTATTGTTTGAGACATTAAATATTGATATCTTTTCTTGTATTAATATAACTTTTCTTACTGAAACTAATAGTGACTTCATTACCCTGTTCATTTAATTTTCTATGTTGCTCTAACTAAATCTACTCAACTTTAAAACTTCTTTTAACAGGGTCAAACACATTAGATAATTTGCCACCACTCCACCAACTGCAGACACCCATCTTGGAATCCTTCATGGTCTTGCTCCAATTTGTACTCTTTAGTCTTTAAACTTCTACACAGCTGTCACCTGAAGACTCGCTTCATCATAAACCTGGGAATTTCGCTAGCATCTCACCATGATGGCACAGTCTCTTGTGCCTTGGATGACGTCCCTTCAGGATTTTTGGTTTACTCTTTCATTTAATGAATCTCAAGTAGATTCTTGACAAAGGATAAATAAGAAAAATTGTCTATTGAGAGTTGGAATGTCTGTCCTATTTCATGATACTTAAACCATAATTTGGAAGTGAACAGGGTAATGTTCACTTTATGTTGGAAATTATTTTCTCACATAATTTTGAAGACATCACTCTACTGCTTTCTGGTTTGACTGGTATCTTTGGGGAGGAATCCCTCAATCTTCTGCTAATAAAATATAAGCCTATATGCCAGTATTCTGAAAGTTAAATACGAGGAAGACACTTGGGAGGAAGACAATGGGGTGTTTCTCTTTGGACCCAAACTCTGAGGTGCCTGGTACCTACCCTCCCAGGGTTCTGCAGTAGAAACCAGCATGTCAGAAGTTAGGGCTCAGCTTTTCCACTCTGCTAAACTGGTTATCATTTATCCAATGACTTTTCTTTTTTCCAAATTGTGTTACCACTCTCATCTGTCATTCTCTTTTTTCCATTTTCTTTGTCTTTGGGGGTTTATCTATTTTTATATCTTTGTTCTCATTTTAGTAGTGTTTTGCAGGAAGGTAAAGCATAAAAATATGTCTTCAAGCTGTCATACTTAACTAGTTTGTAAACATATTTGCAAATGTTGGTACCAATTACCACAGTGCCCTCAATTTATGCTAATTTATACTCCCCTCCAGTAGTATCACTGCCTCAGTCATCACTGAGTATTACTATTACGATTTCACATCTTTGCTTAAGAGGTTAAAAAATGGAACTTTCTGATAAAAATAAATAATTCTAACCATTAATGAACATCAACATGTTTTTATCAGCTTATTACCCTCTGATATTTCAACTTTTGAGGCATGTCTGTGTGAGTTCTTTGTGTAAGTTCATTAGGATGTTGTTTTTTTTCTTGTCATTGTATAAGAGCTCTTTATATACGAAGATGTTGATTCCATGAAGAAAATATCCACTTTGATATCTACCTTTTCTTCTCTTTTCTTTCTTCCTGTTTGAGAGAGGCTCTTACTCTGTTGCCCAGGCTGGAGAGCAGCGGTGTGACATAGCTCATTGTAACCTCGAACTCCTGGGCTCAGGGTATCCTGCCTCATCCTCCTGAGCAGGTACAATTACATGCTTGGTTATGGTGGGGTTTTTTTGTTTTTTTTTTTAAGTTTTTGCCACAATTTTCATGCTTAGAAAGTTCTTACCAAAAAATTTTGCCAACAAACTTTTCTAATTGTTTTGCTATTTCGCATTTTTTGCATTAAGTTTAATCTCATTAGAATATACTTTTCCATGTATTACGATGCAAGAATACGGTATCCCCCTTCAGTAGTTAATCAATCGTCTCAGTATAACTTATTGAATAATCTTTTAATTTCCCATTGATCTGTATATCACCTTTATCATTTATATAAACCGTATACATTTTAGAGTATCTAGGTTTGTGATGGTTAGTACTGAGGGTCAACTTGATTGGACTGAAGGATGTTCCTGGGTGTGTCTGTGGGAGGTGTTGCCAAAGAAGATTAACATTTGAGTCAGTGGACTGGGAGAGACAGACACACCCTCAATCTGGGTGGGTACCATCTAATCAGCTGCCAGCATGGCTAGGATAAAAGCAGGCAGAGGAACATGGAAGGACTAGACTGGCTGAGTGTTCTGGCCTTCATCTTTCTTCCTCACTGGATGCTTCCTGCCCTCGAACATTGGACTCCAAGTTCTTCAGCTTTTGGACTCTTGGACTTATACCAGTGGTTTGACAGGAAATCTCAGGCTTTTAGCCAAAGACTGAAGGCTGTACTGTCTGCTTCCCTACTTCTGAGATTTTGGGACACAGACTGATTTCCTTGTTCCTCAGCTTACAGACAGCCTACTGCGGGATTTCACCTTGTGACTGTGTGAGTCAATGCTCCTTAATAAACTCCCTTTCATATATACATCTATCCTATTAATCCTGTCCCTCTAGAAAACCCTTAGTAATACAAGGTTATCTAGGTAATCTATCTATTCTGCTCATATATAGTCTGCTTATAAGATCTACCTACATTTTTACATTAGTGCCACATTCTATATTTTCTAAGCAGTACTAGCCTAAATACTTTTATACCTGTCAGGGGTAGCTAAAATTGATTACAGATACAAAATGAAATAAATAAAAAGACATGCCTATCTAGATGAGACTACAGAAAAGCATTATGATCATAACAGCTAAATTATATATATTCTTTCATTACTGATCTTTTCATTTTTTAGCACATTTCGAAAATATTTTACTTCAAAGAAAGTTTAACATTTGTATTTGAATCTAATGTATATTATTAACTATATACACAATTCTTTTTTAAAAAAAGACTGTGTCCATTTTTAATCACTAATTGTCATTATATAATCCAATGGACACTATATGATGCTAATCAAGTCTTCATATTTACAAATTAAGGTTACTGTAAATATATACACATATATACACACAGACATATACATACACATATATACATACACATATAAAATCTGACTCATCCGCAAGTGGTCCTTTTTACAAGGATGAAAAAAAATCAATTTCCATAAAAATACTGTATTATATTCACTAATTTCATATCTTGACTCAAAATTTAAGCTATTTTTTAAAAAGTGGTTTCATATTAAAATTTATATCTGTGAAGTAAATGTAAATTTACTTATATGGAAAAACCATCCATTTCTCTCTATCTCTGTCTCAGGTAAGACAAGACACAATAGTTCTGTATTTCCCTTCCTAGGAGACAAATGTAAAGAAAAAATAATTTCCCTTTAAAGGGGAAAATCTCAACATAAGCATGCAAGGTTAACAAAACCACTTACTTTATATGTATTTTTCTGTTATTTCTTAATTTTCTAAATAGTAACAGACTTAATAAATCCTTTAAAAAATTAGATGTGTTTTTATATACAGTAACACCCCTTATATCAGTAAAAAAAAATTCACAATCTAAAATTTTCACCAGGGTCAAAAATTTTTATCTTGGAATTCACACCGTGTATAATAGCAAAATGCAGCTGTTACATAAACCAGGTAGTTTATTGGTTCATTCATGCTATAAAAATATTACTGACATTCCATCTGGTCAACCATCTAAAAGGTTAATTCTTGTTTCCTCTTTCAGATTTTATTCTAGGTGAACTGTTCTGGGCAGATTCTATTTACCTATTCTGAGCAAACCACAAACTGTTTCATTGCTCACTCTTACTGTTAAGAGCATATTGACTTGCTGCCTGCTCTGCTGTTTAATTCATTTATGCTGAGAGTCAGGCATGAAGACAGAATTTTAAATGTGACATTTGCAGACTGTTAGGTCATTTAAGCTCTGACAACACTAGGGAATTCCTGACATATAAACTGGACCTGATTACCAAGCACAGATGAGCTTCCCAAAGGAGCAAATTTTTTGTCATTTTTTGTAATTTCTCACAGAATTGCAATACTAAATTTTAATGTCAATGAAAAATATATATAGCTAACATTTTAAAGTAAAAGCCTCTGTTTCTTTTAATAAAGTTCAAACTGGCACTTCTAACCAATACATATCAGCTACATCAAAATTATTTTGATTGAAAAAGGCATACGGAAAGACTCACAATAACAATCAACATTCATAACAATTCTGAGAAACTCTGTCATTTAAGGGCTTTTAATATTTACTATAATATGTAAGGCTCTGAAAACTCTGCTAAGCCTAAAGGCTATAACTCTAGTCAACAGACCATTTAAAATCATTAGATTCTGGTCTAGCAGGGCAGAGGTTATATGCTGTCAAATTATAGTACAAAGTCGAAGCTTACATACTTACAATACTGCTTTCTCAAAGATTATAGTTATGTAGAAAGAATGACAGAATCATTACAATTAGAAATGAACAAATTGCCCACATGACATGCAGAATTACACTTTATAAGGGTTGATAATGGGGTGGGGTAAAGGATGTAGGGCAAGATTATTTTCTCTTTTTAGCGACTCCAAAAAATCACACCCAATGATATTTTTGCAGCTCTTTTTCCTTGTCACTAAGTACTATAAACAGTGGGTCAAATGAAAGTTTTTTGAAATTAAATATTGCAATTAAATAATACACAAAAGATAATCCTTATTTTATCCCATATTTTATGTAAGTAAGAATTCTAGATTTAAACAGCAAGTAGCCTTTAATACTGTGCTTTGAGTGGGACTTTGAACTGTAATAGGGGTAGTCTAAATAGAGATAGACAGCCCGGAATGCCTTTTAACTACAGCACATTGATTCTGAAAAACCTAACAAAAGCAATTACTTTTCAGAGATTAAAAATCTTGTTTCTTTCAAAAGAATAAAATAAAATGCAAACCTGGTGTATTATCTGAGCTACAGGAAGTTGTTCAGCATATTTCAGAGGTTCCATTAGTTCCTCACCCATCTGGTCTTCCTTATAGCTGACAAAAGAGAATTTAAAAACACAAAGCTAAGGCAAATACTATCTTGAAATATGGCAAATATTTAAATATGTCAAATATAAAATATATTAAAATGCATATATGTAAGTTTTGGAAATAATCAGTATTTATCAATAATCTTTGAAAAACTACCACTGAAAAACTTTTAATGACTATAAAGGTATTCACACTACATTAAATAACTATGCAATAAAATTAGCTAACCTTATTTAATGGTCTCAGATCCTGTCTTTCTCTCTGAGACAAAAACGTTTCAGGACTCTGTTCAAAAGAGGGTGCTTCTTTCATAAAGGTCTCCAAAACCTGGCTCCAACCAAACTCAAGCCTCATCTCTAGCAACTCTTTCTCTACTTAACAGTCTATTGTTTTAGTTATTTTTAACTATTGGCCACACCCCATTGGGCCTTGCACTTCCAGGAGTCTCTTACTTTCCCCATGCTGTTATATCTGTTTGGAACAACCACCAATTCTCTTATTATTTTATAGCCATCTAGGTATATTATTTTTACTTCCTTGAAGATAAAAACCATGTCTTCTTCTTCTTTGTATAGCTAATATTTATCAAAAAGACTCAAATGTTTGTTGACTGAATCATGAATACATGAATAAAATGAAATAAAAGCAATCCTAAGAGGTTATTTTATGTAGAAAATATTTCTAATATCTACATGTACAATGAGATACAAAGTTGATATAATACATACCTAGTATAATATGAAACAGTAAATTAAAACTTTTCAAATGAAGAAAATGTGGTATAATGATTTTTAAAATGATTGACCCTTTTAGAAATGCAATAACCTAACTTGTACTAGCTTAACTGACTCCATCTTAGCTGCAAACCTGACAAGCTCTCTCGAGCCTCTCCCTCCCTGCCACGGTCCCTCAGGTGCATTACTGGGTCACACTGCACTCAAAGCCTTGAACCATTAAGAGTGGTTCACACTGTTCACAGTACCTGTGGCCATATCCCGCTTGGCAAGCCCACTTGCTATTGTGAAAAACTCCCCTTTGATTATTGTGTAGAAAGTACCTGACACCCACCTTAGTGATTGTATGGAAAGCTCCCCTGCTACCTGCCTTAATGCCTCCTACTAACTTGCTCTTTCCGCTTCTGTAAAATTCCACTTCAGCTAGGCTCCCCCTACCTAAATCAAGGTATAAAGGGAAATCAAGCCCTTTCCTCAAAGCCGAGAGATTTTGAGCATGAGCAGACTCTTGGTCGCTGGCTAATAAAGGACTCTTAATTTGGAACTCAGAGTGTGGCGCATTCCTTGTGACACACTTGGTTACAACAGAAATAGCAAATAAACATTTGATTTCAAGACAATAAAACCTTAAGACATTTAAACTTTATTTTACCTTTTTTTCTGTGAATTACACATCAACTTATCAACTTAAAAATTACTAAACTTTAATTATCTTGAAAAATAAATGAAACAAGATTGGCTAAGTATCTAGGGCTTCAGTTAAGGAATCTAATGAGAACTCTGGAATCTCTCCCAAGAAAAAGGCAGATATAGAAAAAAAGACAAACTTTTGCATATGATTTAAGAACTTCAAGAAGCTCTTATCTAGGTAAAAGTTTGTGGATATCTTGCAGAATTTGCATAAAAATAACTAGCTTGAGAGAACTTTGAAGATTCTCACTAATGAGAGAAAAAAACTGCCTTAAAACATGTTTCACTGAGACAGAAAGTAGAATGGTGGCTGCCAGGAGCTGGGAGGAGGGGACTCTGGGAAGCAATTGTTTAACAGGTAAAGTTTCATTTCACAAGATGAAAAAAGTTCTGGA
The DNA here is from genome assembly GCF_048565385.1 of Saimiri boliviensis. Taxonomy (NCBI): domain Eukaryota; kingdom Metazoa; phylum Chordata; class Mammalia; order Primates; family Cebidae; genus Saimiri; species Saimiri boliviensis. Next base: position 74,951,727 of record NC_133459.1, read on the forward strand.
GATGGATGGGGGGTGGTGATAGGTACACAATAATGTATATTTGATGCCACTGAAGTGCATAATTAAAAATAATTAAATTGGTACATTTTATGTTACGTATTTGCTATAGGCTGAATTGTGCCCTTCAACAAACCCCAAAATTCACATTCTGAAGCCTAACCACCAGTACTTCAGAATGTGACTGCATTTGTAGACAGGGTCTTTAAAGTGGTAATTATCTTACTAAGTAATAATAGAGTCAACCCTATTGACCCTAGTCAAATATGACTGGTATCCTTCTAAGAGAAGGAGAATAGGTCACCAAGACAGTAAAAACCACATGAAGACACTAGAGGAAAATGGCCATCTACATGTCAAGGAGAGAGAACTTAGAAAAAAATCAATCCTGCTGACATCATCTAGCCTCCAGACTGTGAGGAAATACATTTACGTTGTTTAAGCCACCTAGTCTCTGATATTTTGTTATGGCAACCCTAGCAAATTAATACCTATTAGTATTAGGTATTTTTACCTCAATTAAAAAATAAAATAAATATTGACCAAAAAAATCCAAGTTGCTTTAAAGCATTTCACATCATTATCTTCTAAAAGTTTATTCACATTATGTATAAAAAACACACACAGGCCAGGTGCAGTGGCTCACCCCTGTAATCCTAGCACTATCGGGGGCCAAGGCAGGTGGATCGTTTAAGGTCAGGAGTTCGAGATCAGTCTGGCTAACATGGTGAAACCCTGTCTCTACTAAAAATAAAAAAATTAGCCGGGTGTGGTGGTGCGTGCCTGTAATCCCAGCTACTCGGGAGGCTTGAGGCAGAATTGCTTGTGAACCTGCGAGGTGGAAGTTGCAGTGAGCTGAGATCACATCACTGCACTCCAGCTTGGGCAACAGAGCAAGAATCCATCTCGGAGGGGGGTGGAAACACACACACACACACACACACACACACACACACAGAGCAACAAAAGAAAAAATAGACAAACTGTAAGGACATCAACAAATTTTAAAACGTTTTTGTTTCAAAGGACAGAATCAAGAAAGCAAAAAAAAAAAGTATGCAGAATGGGAGATAATTTTTGCAAATCATACAACCAAAAAGAGACTTGTATTAAGAATATATAAATACAACTCAAGAATAAAAAAGCAAATAATTCAGTATTTTTTCCTTCCTCATCAAGGACATTCTTAAGTATAAATGATGTATTTTTGTTTGTTTCTTTTCTACTGTGGTCAGTGGTGGGAAGAACACAGTGACCACTTCTGCGGTTTGTTTCCACTGCCTCAATTCCTGTTAAGGCACGAGCAGTTTTAATACATATCTGCTGAAAAAATAAAAATTAAATCATTGATATTAATACTAAAAGTATAAAACAAATATGAAAAAGTCATTCTTCATTGGTTATTCCAAAAATCTAAAATAACAATGTCTAAGATAAAATGCATTTTTTTTCCTCATAAAATGTCTCTCAGTCAATATAAAAGATACTCTTTAGGTATATAAAAATATTTGAAATCTGGCAATTTGCTTTGAATAACTTTTTAAAATGCCATGTAGCTGTTATGAAAAATTCCAAACATGTCTGTATGTTTTTTCTATTATTTTCACTGGATCACTTGAAAGTGAGCTGCAGATATCATGACAGTTCACATCTAAATATTTCAGCAAAATATTTATCAAACAAGGATACGTCTGAAATGTTTCTTAATAACTGTACCACTTTACCCAAATGTAATTCACAAGTAATCTTAAGTGTCACTATGGACATATAAGTATTTTTACTTATCTAATGTTTTACAATCAATTAAAATAATTACTCATTTTTATAATTTCTTAAAAACACATGTCTATTGTTTTCTTGCTTTATTTAGATATCAAGAAGTGTGTAATTTTTAAATTCCTAATTTCTTGGCTTAGAAGCTCAGACACCCTTTTTTTCTCCATTTTGTTTTAAGGTCTGATACTAAGATACATATAGCTTAAAAGTTGATTGTTACAGATCAAGCTTCCGAGGCATACAAGGAACAGGAGTCCTTTCAATATGGAAATTCAGATCTCATTTTATTTCAAAAAAGTTTTATTATAATTTTAAATATCATATCTGTTAATTTTCCATTTCTTTCATAGTTCAAAGTATTGAACTAAATATATGGAAAATTATCTTTCTGATCCTTTTTATTTCTCTTATTTCAGTTTCATTTTCTTGGCTCTTTCTATTCTTTATGTCTCTTATTGAACTTTTAGAATATCTATCTTCCCTGTCTACCTTGTAATTCACTTTTCATTTCTGAGAAGTTTTTTGTCTTTTTTCACCATTTACTTTCCCAAGTTCAGTCAGCTGCTGTTTCACATATCTTCTTGTTTGTCCATTTCAATTGTGAGTTTTTGAATGTCTGATTCATGGTGTCCTTTCATAATGCAATTGCTTGTTTAATATAGGTTATTCATGTTCAGGTGTTTCATTTCAGTTTTCGTGTTTTGTAATTTTTCTTTGATTTCTTTTTATTTGTGCTTTTATTCTTTCTCTCTCTCTCTCTCTCTCTCTCTCTCTCTCTCTCTGTGTGTGTGTGTGTGTGTGTGTGTGTGTGTGTAATTTACTAAGAAAGCTTGATTTTAATTTTGTTTTATACTTACTGTAACTTTGCAGAGGTGCTGGCTTCTTTTTCCGTCAAGGATTATTTGTATTGGCTTTTTCAGAATCAGCAATAACAAGTTATCTTGCAATGGAGGGCAAAGGGAGGTAAGTTGACTTACTAGGTTTCTCAGTTCAAGAGCACCCTCTTCTGTGGCTTCAGTGAAGTGTAATTTTTAAAATAAATGGCACTTGTGGTGGGGGGAACAAAATTTGTCTTTAAAAAAAAAAAATTACCCTCCCATAGTGCCCTTATCTTCAGCTGCTTTCTTCTTTCCTTTTGCCACCAAGACTCCAGGGGATACCCCAGTCCCACTCTGTCCTTTGCAAGGTGTCTTCTATTATCCCAGAATTAATGCTTTCTCAAGATTGTCACCTCAAGTCATCCATACATTGTAAGCTCCATCTTTCAAATCATTATTAGTCAGGTCTCTGACAAATCATATATAATTCAGACACAGAAAACTACAAATATTAATTTAAATTTACATGTGGCAGCCATCCTAAAGGAACCTGGAACTTTTCTCCTGTAAAATGGTAAAGTTCTCTTTTCTTAAAGTCATCCAAGTGTTCCTTTTACTTAACATTTTGAGTAATTTCAGAAACCACCCCCACAAAAGAAAGTTCTTTTTCCATTATATCTTTCCAAGGTCCTTCACTAAGAAAACTTATTGAAATAATTTAATAAGGGAGTAATTTCTACATGGAAAAAGCTGGGCATTCCTTATTTTGCTTTACTATTTTTTAAATAGAATTTCTGTAGACAACAATAGATGGTATTGTTTAATTTATAAAAGGATTTTGACTCCAGTAGAGTTATACTACCATCTCAAATGAAAAGGCAATTAAAATATTGTCCAAATCCTCCATATAAATAAAATACTCCTGACAACGTATGAAGCCTATGAAGTTAGTCTTTACAATCCCCTGTGCTTTCTGTGTCCTTTTTCTCTTCCATGTTATGCCAGTGCCTAAAAAAATCTTTATCTTCTGTGCTTTCCAAGCACTCCTAAAATAACACTGTAAAATTATTTCCTGTGTCCATACAGAATGTTATCTCTAACTCAGAAAGAGTAAAGTTTATATTCTATAGTGCCACACTGAGATCAGACAATTCATGTATGAAATAACATACAGCCATATATGACGACATGTTCCTACAGTCCCAGCTAAGTGGGAGATTGAGAAGGAAGGATTACTAGAGCCCAGGAGTTAGAGATCAGCCTGCGTAACATAGTGAGACCCCATCAAGAATAAATATATAAACATAAAATTACGTAGTTTATTTCAAGTTGAAAGCCAGAGCATCTTTCCAAACACTGGAAATAAGGCCAACAAAAAGAACAAGAAAGCAGAGACATTGTGCTATGCTAAATATAAACTAAAAATTAAGAATATCAATAAATAATTCAAGACACATCATCTAGAGTAAACCAAAATCATTAGGAAGAAATTTCCTACATGTACCGAAAACAGGAAGGTAGTCCAAAAGTTAGTATAACCTGTTTTGAACATGACAGCTCAAAAGAAGTACTTCAAATGAAAAGGAAATAATAGAGAAACCAAATTAATTCCTTATTACAATCCTTTAAAAAAAGGATAGAAAAATTCTTACTTCTAAACTGCATTTTTAAATGTTCAAATAGTCATATGATTGATAACACAGGTTATACAAGATATAATTGATAAACCTGAAAATTTAAAGACACTCCAAACGAAAAAAAAAAAACAAACAAACTGAAGTTTACTGGTCAATGCAGACAAACACAAAAATGCTATTACAAATTCAGAAGGTCTCTAGAGTCACTAAAGATTACTTTTGTGAAAATGGACTATATAGTAATGAGAAAATCATCCAATACATTATCTCCCTTGAAATGAGATCCCTCTCCCAAACTCCCTGCATCACTGTTTTTCTAATTATCAAACTAAACAGCTGTGAGAGAAGATATGAAAATAGAACTTCACTTAAAAGCTACTCTAAAGAAGCACAAGGAATATGGTTAGCTATGATAAAAAGATATAACATGGACAGAGAACAACAAGTGAAGTCTAAATAGAACTAAGGTTACACTAATTTACGGCCCAACTATTGAAATGCATCTTATTTACTGTCAGTTTCCAATGTAGTATAAAAATGCATACACCAGTTAAATAAGAATACCTGCCAAGTAACTCAGTAAAGCTGATACAATAAAATCCTAGAAAAGCAAACTCTTGTTCGCATTTGAGAGACTTTAGAAATAACTTATTGTTTGGTAGAAATTATAGGCAGGTTTTCCAGAAATTCATACAACCAGCTAACTGGAATGTATAAAGAACTGTATGTGTAGAGTCAAAGACAACTCTAAAATAGTAGCATAGAGGTCTGGGGGATGTCAGAGAAAAAACTTGTCAAAATTATTGAGTACTTACTCTGAACTCCACTAAATCTATCAGGAGTTAATATATATTGTTCCAGTCATTTTATTTTGCTTTTACATACATATTTATATACACATGAAAAACACACAGAATATCTACAAATCATTTCATCAATAAATTGTACTGTGGAATTCAGATACTGGCTTTTTTTCATTCAAATGTGAGGTCAAATGTGGTCTGTCACCTGTTTCTGTATGTCCTGTGAGCTAAGAATGGCTTTTATATTTTTAATGGTTAGAAAAAATAAGTCGAAAGAAGAATAAGATTTCATGATGAGTGAATATACACAAAATTTGAATTTCAGTGTTGTACTATAACAGCACAGTTGAATATTTACAACTGAGACCATATGACCTATGACCTATGACGCTTTAAATATTTACTATCTAGCCCTTTACAGAAAAAGTTGCCCAACCTATGCATTAGAATAATTAAGTGGATTTGCTGGTCATAAGTTATGTACATTTTAGTTTTTGCTAGAAACAAGCAAATTGCTTTCCAAAATGGCTCTATCAATTTATACTGCTACCAGAAATGTGTAAGTTCCCGTGTCCTTTCATCATCACCACTTACATTTCTACAAGAAACAGTATTTCAGTATTTTAATGTCCATTTCCCTTCTAAAATCACCTTTAGGTGAACACTAACATGAGTCTTTTCCTCTTCTCTGTATTCCTTTTCTTTCATTTATTCTATTTGATTTGTCTTTAAAAAAATTAATATGTGGAGTTATTTCAATAATATAGGCAAATTGTTTGAAATAGATGTTGCAAATAATGTCACCACACTTTTTCTTCTTTTTAACTTTGTTTGCATTGTTTTTTTTCCCCCTATAAATGATACTCTATTTCATGAATCTTTGACAATCTTTTTTTTTTTTTTTTTTTTTTTTTTTTAAGACTAGCTGTAATTTGGGCAGTGTGACATCTTTCCCTACTCCTAAGGAAAAAAATATATGTATTCTCCAATAATTCTGATGTTTTCTTTTTGCATTTTTATCTTTAATTCATTTGTATTTTGTTTTAACACACAGTGTAAAGGGGAAATCTAATTTTCTTGGTGGCAAACCAATTGCTTCAACATAAAAATTTTTGACTTACCTCTCCTTTCCTCCAGATTTTTGTAAAACCATATCCATCATACATATATGGTTATGCACAAGTCTCTTTGGGGGCTTTATAATATGTTGTACATTTATTTACTTAATCTGAACCAATATCACATTATCTGAATCACTACAACTTTAAAATAGAAAATCCTGGTATCAGATAGACTAAAATGCCTCTCCGACCACCACCCATACTCTTTAGTCATTCAAATGGCTTTAGCTTTTTGTTCCTTTACTAGTCCACATGAATTTGATAACCAGCTTGTTAAGTTCCATGAAGAATGCTAGGAGGGCAGCATGTATTAACAATTAAGAGAGCATACCTGCAGTCAGACAGCTAGCACTTCCACTCATGAGTTGTGTGACCAGATACAAATCTTTCTACACCTGTAGTCATATATAAAATGACTACATACTCCTGTTTTAAGGATTAAACAAGTTAATAAATTCAAAGTGCTTAGAATAGTACTGGGTATTTATTACATACTGGAAATTTAAGAGAAACTGAATTGCATTTATTTACAGATAATTTAGATTAAATTATATAATTTATTCTTTTTATCCCTAAACATGTTCCACCTCTCCCATTTATTTAGGTGTTTATGATCTGTAATTAATTTTATATTTGTCTCCATAAAGAAGATGTACATCTTTTAAGATATATAATCAGGTGGCTTACAGTTTTTGTTGCTTATTTGGCTGCTTATTTTGTTAGTCTATCTATAGATAAATGCATGTATCTATTAGGTACACATAACATAGACATATATACTATCAATTTCCATGTAATGAGCTCTTATCTGGCAATCTTACTAAACTCTCTCATTAAACTTAACATTGGTAAATTCATTCAGGTTTTTCTATTACATAGCTAGCACCTCTGAAAAAAAGGAAGGGAGAGTTCCTGATCTTTATACCTCCCATTTCTTTTCCTCATCTTACACCATTAGTTGAGACTTTTTGTGCAGTAACAAATAGATGGGATTATAGCATGTATTCTTATTTTGTCCCTGATTTCCATCAAAATGCTTCTATAATTTCACACTATAAAGTTTGCTACTAGCTTTAAACACATTCCCTTTATTAAGTTATCTCCCATTTACCTGTAGTTTCTAAGCCACACTGCCTTTGTAAGAAACATCATTTATGATGAATAATTTTATTCAAATGTTTTTTCCGTATCTTTTGAAATAATCACAAAATATTTCTTATTTACTATATTGATATGATGAAATACACTAATATATTTTCTAATCTGAAATCATTCCTGCAATTTTAAGATAATTTCTATTTGGTCATGAAATGTTTTTATACGTTACTGAATTTGAATTTTAAGATTTGTACATCTGTGATCACAAGTGAGGCTGGCTCTCTTATTTTTTTCATTCTTTCCTTGTCTAGTTTTGGTTTGATAATTCTATTCATTACACCAAATGAGGTAGGAAGCTTTCTCTTTTTATTCTGTTCATATATGTCAGCACCACAAGTGGTTAATAAATGTCAAATGTAAAAACCATATTAGCCTGCTGTTCTGTTTGCAGTTTGTTGGGAAAGGTACATATTTTTTACAATTAAAAAAGAAGCAGTATTTTTTAGCTGAAGGCTAAATTTATTTATTTTTTTCCTAAATCTAAGTATTACTTTAGCCACATCCAAAGTGATTTTTATATCCTTATACTGAAAATGTCTCATGTAAATAGCCTACTTTTGGCTTCTGTTTTTAATTTAGTAAAACCAGTTTACTCTTTGAAATAGGGTACTTGATCCAATTATATTTAATTAGGTTTAATAACTGAGATACCTGGGTTTACAACTACTATCTATTTTCGATTTCCTATCTGTTTGAAATTCCTTTTTCTCCTTTTGAATCTGCCAAATATTTTATTAAATCCTTTTTTCTGCTATCAACTTGATAGACGTATTTTTACCGTTATCATAGCAGTTACCTTGGACATTAGAACACTCAACTTGGACTTGGTAGTCTAATCAAACTGTTCAACATTAGCATTTCTTCAATAATAATAGTACTTTACAACACTTGGATTCCATTTATCCTCCTGCCTTTGACATTATTATTGTCATATAATTCTGCAAGTATTTTAAACTCAACAAGATTGTAGGATTTTCTGTAAGATTAATAGTCAATTATTTTAATGGATACATTTACTGATTCTGGTTCTCTTCATTCCTTACTGAATTTTGTTGTTTCTCTTAACAATCATTTTATTTCTCACTGAAGAATTCCATTTAGTTTTATTTTATTTCAAGTGCATTGGCAATAAATTTTTTGTCTGAAAAAAATCTTTATTTCATCTTCATTTTTGTAAGATATTTTGCTCTGTAGAGAATGATAAAAGTTTTCTTCCTTTCACCACTTTAAACATGTCATTCTATTGTTTTTTGGCTCTCATTATAATAATATGTTAGCATTAACGATAATGTCAGGCTTTCCTTCTCTGTCAGGCTTTTAAATTTTTTCTCTATGATTTTTCAGCATTTTGAGTATAATGTGCCAAATGGTAGTTTTCTTTATATCCATTTTGCTTACAATGAATTAACTGAATATGTGATTCAATATATTTCATTAGTTTAGGAAAATTTTATTATTGCTTTAAATATTGTCTTTTCTTCCTTATTTTAAATCTATCATCTAGTTTGGGATGGTATTTACGCACATGTTGGACCATTTTTCTGTGTCTAACATGTCTTGTACTCATTTCTGTTTGTTTTTTGTGTGCTTCAGTTTCAATATTTTCTATTGCACTGTCTTCAGGTTCACTAATTCTACCATCTTCTGTATCCAATTTGCTGGTAAGCCATCTATTGAGTTCTTAATGTCAGATACTACATTTTTCAATACTGGAATGTTCATTTTAGTTATACTCATATTCTCTGGTTATATTCCCCATCTTTTCTTCTATTTTCAAGAATATTTTTCCTATTTTCTTGAACATCTTAAACATAGTTATTTTAAAGTTTTTGTCTACTACCTCTAAGTTCTAAATCACTTCTGAGTTTGCTTCTGTATCCTGGTTTTTTGTTTTTCTCTTGGTATATAGTTACAGTGTACTAGTAATTTTTAATTAATGGGTGTAGGAAACTACATACTTAAAGAAAAAAGTTTATATACAGTGTTATTTTCCACTTGAGAAGGCCAATGTGTTCCTCTGTTGGGCAGTTAAGAGTGGTGTTCTGATGACTTTCACTCATTCATGGACGGAGCTGAATTTAGACCACCTTAAAATTTCAACAAGACTAATTCATTGCACCTTAATGTGGCCCTATTCTAATGGTGAGAGTCTTCAAGGTTTTCAGTTAAGAGCCTGGCAGGTCTTTGTCTCCTCAACACAGAGAGAGTAAGACTATAGAGATTTCTACTATACTTTTCAAAGGTTTCCGACTTAGATTTTTGAGTGTTGTCCTGCACAGCTTAAGAATTTGGCATGCCAGCGTCACTGAACTACCAAAAGCTGTACTGATCACTGTCCCCATTAGTAACCCTTTAACAGAGGCCAACCCCAGATTCTTAACTTATAGCTCAGAGGTATGTGACTTTTCTGTGCAACTCATCACCTCAACCATTGTAGTATGAAAGCAGCCATGATTATATGTAAATGAATAAGGCTATTTTTCACTAAAACTTTATTTTTAAAAAATAAAGGCAACAAGAAGATTTCATCCATGGGCCGTAGTCTGCTGACTTCTGTTTTTGCTGCACCAAGAAAAAGCAAGTATATCCCAGAAATGAATATGGCTAGAAATTGTCAACATTAGTTCACCACAATCTCCACAGCTGTCAATTCTTATCTGGCATGTTCTTAAGGGGCTCTCACTGTGAAGATGTTTATCTCCTCAGTAATACAAGACTAGTAAATTCATAGCTCTGCTTATCAGAAGTGTTTTGCTGGGTAACTTAGCTTCCCTTTAGTTTTAGAATTTGGCAAATATTTTGAAAGAAAAATTGATAATATGATTGAGGCAAATATCTTGAAAAGGAAAGTGATTTTGAGTGAATAGCAATTTTGTCACTCTAGCCTAACAGTAACCAATAATATTGCTGGTGAAATTTCTCTATACTCTAGCAGTGGCCCACAGCCAAGCCCAGATTCTCAGCCTTTAGTCTACTCCCAAAATTGGTGAATGATTACAGAGAAAAACTGGCTACAGATTCTCAGCTCATCTCTGAGAATTTCCCCCAAATCTGGATTTTTAGATTCTCAGTCCTCATTGCTTCTACACTTCTCTGATATTTTTAAAAATATGATTTAATTTGTCTTTCCTAGTTGTTCTTGGCGAGATCATAAGCCTACTGCAAATCATTTCATCCTGTTCAGAAGTAGAAATTGTATACTACTACTTTTGATATTTTCATTATCACTTAGTCCCAAGTATATTTTAATTTCAATAGATTTTTTAATATTATTCTAAGAATTACTCAAAGTGTGTTTTTAAATTTCCAACCATATGTGTTTTTGACAATTCTTTTTTGCTAAAGATTGCAACAATTACACTGTGATCAGAAAAAAAAATACTCCTTAAGAGTCCAACATTTTACAGTTATTAATACTTTTTTGGTTTAGTATGGGTTAATATTTGTAAATATTACAGTTGGTCTTAAAGAGAATGTTGATTCCTCAATTGCTCAATTTCTTGGATCAAGTTTATTGATTATGTTGCTTATATTTTCAATTTTAAAACTTTTGGGTGGATCTTTTATCAGTTTCTGATAATGTAATACTGACATTTTCCCTTACAATAATGAATTTATCAACCTGTTTTTGAAATATGTAAATTTTTGTTTTAAATATTTTGTGGATATATTACTAAGCAATTAAGAGTTTAACATGCTTTTCTCTTCCTGAGATAAACCTTTACTTAGTTGCTTTGTTTATGATTAATAATGCCATATATTATATACTCTATGTGCTATGTGCATATATATATGTATATGTACTAGGTATATATTATACACTATAAGTAAGCTTTCCTTTGGTTAGCAGTTGCCTGGTAATCCTTTCATTTTCAACTATTTAATATCATTATATTTTGTCTGTAGTTATGCCTCTTTTTATCCTAATACAATATTGTTTTAAACTATTATGATGCACTTAACTTTATTGTGATTAAAAAGTTATCATTATTAATTTTCACTCCTTTAATGCTTTCTCACTGATTTTTTAATTTTTTCTCCTGTAATGTTTCTGATCTTATTTCTTCTATTTCTACTCATTTATCGGTCACTCTAAAAATACAAACTGCATGTTTTCCTCACTGTCTAAAGCTATTAAAATTTACAACCCGGCCGGGCACGGTGGCTCAAGCCTGTAATCCCAGCACTTTGGGAGGCCGAGGCGGGTGGATCACGAGGTCAAGAGATCAAGACCATCCTGGTCAACATGGTAAAACCCCGTCTCCACTAAAAATACAAAAAATTAGCTGGGCATGGTGGCGCGTGCCTGTCATCCCAGCTACTCAGGAGGCTGAGGCAAGAGAATTGCCTGAACCCAGGAGGCGGAAGTTGCTGTGAGCCGAGATCGCGCCATTGCACTCCAGCCTGGGTAACAAGAGCAAAACTCCGTCTCAAAAAAAAAAAAAAAAAATTTACAACCCTTTTCCCAAAGGGAAAAAAAAGCTGAAATTCCAGAATACTTTAAAATCAATCACTTCCTCTTCTCTTACATAATATGGTTATTAAATACATTAATAATTTGGCTTATCTTACTCCCCCAAAAAATTATCATTGTCATTATTATAATTGTAAAATATATTCAGTTTTTGCTTAAATTTACTCACATTTTACCAATTTATTACAGCATTCCTATTTACACTCAGACTTCTCTTCTAGTACATTTTCGTTTTTCAAAAAGTCTATCCCTTTAGGTGTTAAGGTGTGTTCATACACTCTCAGTTTTTGCATGTTTGAAAATATCCTTATTTTTTCTTCATTCTTTAGTAGTACTTTAGCTGCTTAAATTCTAAGCTAACAGTAATTTTCTCTAAGTACTTTATTGGTATTACTCTAGTATCTTTTTGTTTCCACTGCTGCTACTAAGATGTTTGCTGCCAACGTAGTTGTTACCCATTGTAGATACCATTTTTCTCTTTGACTGATTTTTAAATCTCTTCTGTACTTAGAGGGTTCTAAAATATTTACATGAAGTATAAATTATTTCTGTGTATTGTGCTTTGGATTTGAACTACCTTCAAAATGCAAAAGTATAAGCCATTATCTCTTTAATATTGCCTTTTGCTCATTCTATATTCTCTTCTCCCTGGAACTCTAGTCAGACATGGCCAACAGTTTCCATATTATCTTCTTGTCTCATAACCTGTCTTACATACACTTTCCATCTTTCTGTCTATATTTCATACTGAGTTATTTCTTCAGATCTTATTTTACTAATTCTCCTTTCAAGTGTGAGTCATTTTACAAAAATCATTAAAATTTTTTACTCCTTCCTGTATCTATTAATACCTTTTGAGATGTGACTTTGTAGCTCCTTCTAAGAAAAGCTATAGTCTGTTTTTCCAGCCCTTGAATTTTACTTGGATTTGTGATTCCTTCTGCACAACAGCATGCAGCAAGGATAACAGTGCTCCAGTTTCAAATCTAGGCCTCAAAAGGTCTGGCACACTTCTGGGACCCGTGGAAAACCTCCCGGAGGATAAAGGACCACATGGGAGCTGAATCAACATCAAAAGCCCCAGAAATGTGAGACAGTATAGCTAAGATCAGAAGTCACTCACTCAACCCAAAAATGACAAACTCTGAGACAGCCCAACATAAACTAGAAAAACCATGCAGGTTGAATCCACCCTAAATTGTCAACCCTCAGAATCAAAAGCTAACTATGTGGTTGTTAAAGACATTAAGTTTTGGAATGGTTTGTGATATGTCAATAACTCAATAATGTCTACTATTTAATCTGTAAATTCAAATTTTTAATTTGAATAACCGTAGTTTACAAATATGAAAATTCTATTCTGGCCTTTTCCAAATATGCCTCATCATTCTTTATCATGTTGTAATCCCTGTTCATTTACTTATTTTTTTGAGATGGAGTCTTCCTCTTGTTGCCCAGGCTGGACTGCAATGGTGCAATCTTGGCTCGCTGCAACCTCTGCCTCCCAGATTCGAGCAATCCTTCTGCCTCTGCCTCCCAAGTAGCTGGGATTACAGGTACATACCATTACACCAGGCTAATTTTTGTATTTTTAGTAAAGATGGAGTTTCACCATGTTGGCCAGGGTGGGTTGTGAACTCCAAACTTCAAGCAATTCTCCCAGCTCAGCCTCCCAAAGTGCTGGGATTAATTATAGTAGTGAGCCACCACACCTGGACTCTTTTATTTTTAAAAAATAAAATAATTTAAATGGTTATTTTATATTTTGAATTTGATAACTCGTATGTCTAAAGTTCTTACAGGTCTAACTCTCCTGATTATTCTATATTGTGGTAAGCAAAATTCTAAGATGACCTTAGAGATTCTTATCCCTTAGTGTTCATATGCCCTGTATTGTCCACTTTCCTTGAACATAGGCAGGATTGTGAATATGATAAACTTTACTCCTATAAGTTATATAACTTCTCATATGATACATAAATAACTTATGTTATATAACTTAATATAAATTAACATACACAAAACTCCTATGTTACATGACAAAAGTGAGGAAATTTTGCAAATATAATTAAGGCCTAAAATCAGTTCACATTTAGTTAATCAAAAGGAGGCTGTCCTGAGCGGGCTTGACCCAACCAGGTAAACCATTGAAAGAGACCATGAGCCGGGCGCGGTGGCTCAAGCCTGTAATCCCAGCACTTTGGGAGGCTGAGGCGGGTGGATCACAAGGTTGAGAGATCGAGACCAACCTGGTCAACATGGTGAAACCCCGTCTCTACTAAAAATACAAAAAAATTAGCTGGGCATGGTGGTGCGTGCCTGTAATCCCAGCTACTCAGGAAGCTGAGGCAGGAGAATTGCCTGAACCCAGGAGGCGGAGGTTGCGGTGAGCCGAGATCGCGCCATTGCACTCCAGCCTGGGTAACAAGAGCGAAACTCCGTCTCAAAAAAAAAAAAAAAAAAAGAAAAAAAAGAAAGAGACCATGCCCTTCCTAAAGTTAGACAGATTCGAAATAGGAGAGATTCTACTGTGGGCTTTGAAAATGCAAAAGACCATACTCTGAACTGCCTTTCGAGAGGCCATGAGGCAAGGACCTAAGACAGCTTATAAGAGCTACGGGATAGTTTTTGGCTAATACTCAGAAGAAAATGGGGATTTCAGCCCTATATGTGCAAGAAACTGAATTTTGTCAACAATGTGTGAGCCTGGAAGAGGACTCCAAGCTTCAGATGAGACCACAGCTTCAGGTGACTTTTTTTTCAGCCTGTGAGACTACTTGAGGCAAAGGACCCAGCTAACCACTAACTCATACTTCCAACCTACAGCTACTGTGAGATAACACATGGGTGCTGTCTTGCACTGCTGAGTTTGTGGTAGCTTGTTATACAGCAATAGAAAACTAATACTCTCATGGGATTAGATTGCTTTCTCAAATTGTCTGCCATTTAAGAACATAAACACATAGTTCAACTTCATCTGTGAGGATCCTGAGGAATCTCAATTGAGAATGATTCCTCCGAATCGAATTTGACTTTGCTTCTGTCTTGCTTTGGGTTGCTATTAATCTAGTATCACTTCAGCTAAATTTAAATTGCTCAACTTTAAATTTCTTGGGTCAAGAAGGTTAACCACGTTAAATCATGTTAGACTATGACTACAATTACATATTCCCAGAAAAGCCTCTTTTACCCCCCATCTCTAGCCAAGGCAAGAGAAATGCCCTCATTTTCTTCCTCTCAGGCTGTTAGATTTTATTCCAGCCCACTCTTTCATTAAGGGTAAAGTCTTAGAAGTTAAGGTTTTTATGCAGAGGTCTTAAGCTCAAGTGCTAACAAACGGATCCACAGTCTTTTGCCCTAACACTCACACTAAGTCATTATAACTCAAAACTCTAGGTTTCTATATTAGTACATATCACTTAGGTAGTCTTGCCTTCCACATTCATTTGGCACTTCGGTTTTAGCGTCTGTGTATTTTTCCCCAAGTGATTTCTCTACTGTTGAGCAAAGTGGAGCTTCCTATTGAGAGCGACTGCTCAGCAATAGGCTCCTACAAATACTTTCTGCTCCTTGATAAAAAGGCCAATAGCAGGATAAGGCACATTGTCCTCTGTAAAGGTTTCTCTGGATAAAGGTGCAGCTGGAAACATCATGGGTTGGACCAAGAAGCAAATTACAACCCTAAATCATGTGAGAGACCTAAAGCAAGAAAGGGCTCCCACTGATAATCCTTCTTTTTATAGTAAATCTGTACCATCCTTGCGAAAGGAGACAAAGAGTCTAAGCTTGGTGCTAACTGCTCAGGGCAGCTGCATGTTTGGAATATCAGCTGTTACTACCTCGAAACACTGTAGGAAGTTGAACCCATGTAGTCCTTAACACTGAATGAGAGGGTGCCACCAGCTCTGTTTCAATCTAGAAAAAGCCAGCAATGCTATTCATCAAATGATGTTTGTCTCTACACAAATACTTTCTTGGGAGCTCAGCCAAGTATTTAAAAAGGGCTTTCTAAAATATAATTTATAGAGCATCTAGGTATTTTGTAACAGAATAATTTTCACAGAAATCCAGTCAGCAACATTACAAAAGTGAAGTCAATTGATTATTCTTTATTATTAACTTCAAACCATCTCTCTAAACTCATTTACATTAATTTTTTGTTCTCAGAAAGTGAAATGTTGTATCTCATTCTAATATTACAGGGTGTTCTTTTATTGAGAAATGTTTCCTTCTGATGAAATGTGAAACTATGAATGCCAAAGGCTACTGAAGTCAAGCTGTATTTTTATATCTGACATAGGTTAAATATTTGTCCCAGCTCAAATATCATGTTGAATTGTAATCCCCAATACTGAAGGTGGGACCTGATGGAAGGCGTTTGGATCATGGGGGCAGATCCCTCATGTGTTGGTGCTGTCTTAACCATAGTGAGTGAGTTCTTGCAAGACCTGGTCATTTAAAAGTGTGTAGCACCTCCCCAGTGCTTGCTCACACTCGCTCTCACTCTGGCTCTTTTGCTCTCCCGCAAACCCTCTCCTCCCTCTCTTCCTCTCTCTTGCTCTCCCCTAACCCCCCTGCCTCCATTCACTTACACTTGCTCCTGTTCTTGTTCCTGTTCTCACCATATGATGCGCCTGTTCCCCCTTTGCCTTCTACCATAATTGGAAGCCTCCTGAAGCCTCCCCAAAAGCAGATACACCTTTGCTTCCTGTACAGACTGCAGAAAAATGACCCAATTACCCAGTCTCAGGTATTTATTTCTTTATATATATATATATATATATATATATATATATATATATATAAAATTGCATTTTAGGTTTGGGGGTACATGTGAAGAACATGTAAGATTGTTGCATAGGTACACACATGGCAGTGTGGTTTGCTGCCTTCCTCCCCATCACCTATATCTGGCATTCTTTATAGCAATGCAAAAACAACTTAATGCAATATCTAAGGTAAAAGTGGGTTTTTTTCATATTCAGTGTTAACTCATGGGAATGTCATGTGCTCTTTATTACCAGAAGTTACCTAATTTCTGAATATTCAAGGTTTTACTGCATCTAATTTCCAAAGTAATAGCAAAAAGAAAAAAAGAAAAACACATAAAAAACTACATTTGACACTAAAACAATACAAGATCTATTCTAACCATTTTCTATGATTTAGAAGATACATATCACAGTGTTTCTACATGCAAAAGAGAAATCATTGTGAACATCACTTTTTAAAATTATACTTTAAGTTTTGGGGTACATGGGCAGATCTTGCAGGATTGCTACATAGGTATACACATGCCATGGTGGTTTGCTGCCTCCATCCTCCCTTCACCTACATTAGGTATTTCTCCTAATGTTATCCCTCCCCAACCTCCCCAACCCCTGCTATCATTCCCCTAGCCTCCCACTCCTCAACAGACCCCAGTGTGTGATGTTCCCCTCCCTGTGTCCATGTGTTCTCACTGTTCAACTCCCACTTATGAGTGAGACAATGTGGTGTTTGGTTTCCTGTTCTTGTTGTCAGTTTGCTGAGAATGATGGTTTCCAGATTCATCCATGTCCCTGCAAAGGACATGAACTCATCCTTTTTTATGGCTGCATAGTATTCCATGGTGTATATGTGCCACATATTCTTTATCCAGTCTATCCTTGATGGGCATTTGGGCTAGTTCCAAGTCTTTGCTATTGTAAACAGTGCCACAATGAACATACACGTGCATGTGTCTTTATACCAGAATGATTTATAATCCTTTGGGTATATACCCAGTAATGGAATTGCTAGGTCAAATGGTATTTCTATTTCTAGATCCTTGAGGAATCACCACACTGTCTTCCACAATGGTTCAACTAATTTACACTCCCACCAACAGTGTAAAAGCATTCCTATTTCTCTAATCCTCTCTAGCAACTGTTGTCTCCAGATTTTTTAATGATTGCCATTCTAACTGGCACAAGATGGTATCTCAATGTAGTTTTGATTTGCATTTCTCTAATGACCAGTGATCACGAGCATTTTTTCATGTTTGTTGGCTGCATAAATGTCTTCTTTTGAAAAGTGCCTGTTCATATCCTTCATCCACTTTTTGATGGGGTTGCTTTTTTCTTGTATATTTGTTTTAGTTGTTCGTAGATTCTGGATATTAGCCCTTTGTCAGATGGGTAGCTTGCAAAAATTTTTTCCCATTTTGTTGGTTGCCAGTTCACTCTAATGATTGTTTCTTTTGTTGTGCAGAAGCTCTGGAGTTTAATTCGATCCCATTTGTCTTTTTTGGCTTTTGTATTATTTTTGGTGTTTTAGTCATGAAGTCCTTGCCTATGCCTATGTCCTGAATGGTTCTACCTAGGTTTTCTTTTAGGGTTTTTATGGTGTTAGTTCTTATGTTTAAAACTTTAATCCATCCGGAGTTAATTTTTGCATAAGGAGTAAGAAATGGGTCCAGTTTCAGCTTTCTGCACATGGTTAGCCGGTTTTCAGAACACCTTAAACAGGGAAGCCTTTCCCCATTGCTTGTTTTTGTCAGGTTTGCCAAAGATCAGATGGTTCTAGGTATGTGGTATTGCTTCTGAGGCCTCTATTCTGTTCCATTGGTCTATATCTCTGTTCTGGTACCAGTGCCATGCTGCTTTGATTACTGTAGACTTATAGTATAGTTTGAAGTCAGGTAGCATGATGCCTCCATCTTTAATGTTTTTGCTTAGGATTGTCTTGGCTATGTGGGCTCTTTTTTGGTTCCATATGAAGTGTAAGGTGGTTTTTCTGTCAAGAAGGTCAACGGCAGCTTGATGGGGATAGCAATCTATAACTTTGGGCAGTATGGCCATTTTCACATATTAATTCTTCCTACCCATGAGCATGGAATGTTTTTCCATCTGTTTGGAACATCACTTATTTTTTAAAGCATAAGTTAGAGCTTTCCCTTTAGTTAGATATAAGCTTTTAAATATCTTGCTTATGCAAAGCAAGTACAGCAGTTACAACTTTATGTCGCACTGTATAGTTCATTACCACCTGTTTCAGTACCTTAAAGGAAAAGTACCAAAAATTGCTATAAAGCATGCAATCTTTAAATCACCTAAGAGAAATCTAAAATACTATCTTCTTGGCTCCATCTCTCAATATACATGTTCTAAATATACACATCTCTGATATAAAGAAATAAACTATAAAAATAAGATATGTTAATTTTAATATAACCAAATTTAAACTGCTTACCAAGTATCTCTGAATCTCTGGCTGGCAATATAGTTCGGGCCAAGCAAATTAAGTCCATTACTACTCACAGTGTAGTACAATATAATTCTCAGCCAGCACACTTAGTTATCATGTGCCATAGTCAGTCAGGTATTTTGAGATCATATCCTAAGAACTCTTGTATTTCATTATTTTGTCTGCTCTATACTTCTTGGGAAATCATACTAAAATATATTAATATTAGAAGCTGATGCCATTAGATAAAGAACAGAGAATGGCTCTTAATACTGAAGTTAAAAAGAAGGAATTAGAAAAGGCATTCCATACAACAGGCATCCCCAAACTTTTTACACAGGGGGCCAGTTCACTGTCCCTCAGACTGCTGGAGGGCCGCCACATACTGTGCTCCTCTCACTGACCACCAATGAAAGAGGTGCCCCTTCCTGAAGTGCGGTGGGGGACCAGATAAATGGCCTCAGGGGGCCGCATGCGGCCCGTGGGCCGTAGTTTGGGGATGCCTGCCATACAATATGAGCTGCATGCTTCCCTTAGTGCTATCAGAATAATGTCACAATTTCATCAAATTAAAGAAAGTACCAAGTGTGGAAATCTTTCTGAGTATAACAAGAACTTTGTATATCATAAATGCACTTAAAGCAGAGAAAGATGAAGTGTAATACAGCTAGTCAATGTTGGTTGATTAATGTCACCTATAGCACAAAAGAAAATTGTCAATAAATTTTTGTTCAATGAAGAAACAAAATGTTTCCCTTTGTCATATAAAAAATTACTATTTATACTAACAAGACATGGCCAAAATGAAACATAATTTTTTAAGTTTCCTGATTTTCCTTTATTTTTATGAGAAAAATAATTTTAAAATAAAATTTTTAATTACATGATAATTTATCCATAACATATGTAGAAAAACATACTTTAAAAAATATTTATTATACTAATGTAATAAAAGCTCACACAAATAACCTTACTTTGACTTTTTAGGTCCACTTTGGCATTATTCAAAAAATTTTTATCACGAAATTTTAGCCCTGAGAAATCAGTTTTCTAATGAAGTTAATAGCTGTGACCCAAAATTGGTATCCAATATAAAGGATATCATCAACAAAGACCTCAGATCCGTATCATTTACCAGGTCCATTTTTCCCTCCACAGTAAAAGCCATAGATAGTTCAACACTAAAACTGCAATGTCAGAATGAGTATTGAAAAAGACTAATAGGCCATAATATTGAATTAATACTGGTAAGACAAAAACAAAGAAAGAAGTATAAATCCTGAAATTGAGTTTTGTTTTGCTTGTTTTTTTTAAAGTCAGCTACACAGGTAAGTATGGGAAAGCCAGGCTAACAATAATTCCTGTCAGAATGGGCCATAGATGGCATGGCTGATAAAAATACAGATCAAGCTACAAAAATAGAACTATCATACACCACATAAAGATAGTATTGTATTGCTCACTGTATCTCTTGCACTTGGTATTGTATTGCTCATTGTATCTTTTACACTGGAGGAAAGACATCAATGTGACTGTGATGAGTTTTGGATGGCACACTTTTAAAGACATTAACAAAGTATGTTCATTTTATATACACTACCTTCAACCTTCAAAATAACTCTAAAGGTAGAGAGTAGATCACCCTATGACAGATAAAGTATCTGAGTCTTAGATTAAATAAGGTACTGTATTAGTCCATTTTCACACTACTATAAAATTACCCAAGCTGGGTAATTTATAAAGGAAAGAGTTTTAATTGACTCACACTTTCACATGGCTGAGGCCTTACGAAACTTACAATCATGGCAGAAGGCGAAGGAGAAGCAAGGACCTTCTTCACACAGTGGCAGGAAAGAGAAGTGCAAGCAGAGGAAATGCCAGTAGCTTATAAAACCATCAGAGAACTTATGAGAACTCACTCTCACAAGGACAGCATGGGAGAAACCAGTCCCATGACCCAATCACCTCCCTCCTTCCCTCAACCCTTGGGGATTACAATTCCAGATGAAATTTGAGTAGGGACACAGAGCCAAACCATATCGAGTACCCAAAAAAAACAAGTAAAATTTGAATGCAAGTCCATTCATCTTTGTGCTCATTCTACTAGATCATGTTGCCTTAAAAGTTTCTTCTAGCACTAGGAGGGAACAATTTGGCCATACTTCACTTGCAGAATATTTGAAAACTGGATAGCAAGACACAACATTATTTCAAAAAAAATGGACATTTCTGAAATGAGATTACAAATTTATATTATTAATGTAAATGTCTTTTTCCTCGTTTTACCTAACAACTACAATCCTGAAGTGTTATTATATACTCAATTTTAAAATGGAATCCACTTTCCCCACTGATAAGCTAGAAATAAAGATTGCCTTATTACTAATTGATAATAAATAATCCTCACACACACACACTCCTTAAGTTTTTTTGACTCTTCAATTTCTTGGTCAAGTATTTAATAATATGGAAACTAATATCTAAAAATATGCCAGAGTATCTGATACATTCACCTATTTTAGATAAAATTCCATACTGTTAGGTTTTTTAAAGCAAAACAATTTACATATAGAGAGAAATCTTTACCATCCTTTATAAACTGACAATTAAATATCAAAATTATTTTTAAATAAATATCATAATTTACTTGAAGGCATAAGCTACCTTGATCTTCAGCATTTAAAAAAATTAGACAGTTCTCTATGTACAAATATATGATACTACTGCCATCTTCTGGTAAAACACAATTTCCCAATTCCGCATAGTATTTTTATAAATGAGAATCCTCCAGATATGAAATAACTAGTTTATATTACTGAAAGCAGAACTGATAGCCAACTGAATGGTTAAAATGTAGTACAAATAGAATTCTAGCAGCAATTAATTTTTATCAGTGTGTGTAATAAGTTCCCTAAATAATACTTAACATTTACTGAGTGCTTTACTATATTTGAGGCATAGAATTAAGTGCTTTCTAAGCAAAATAAAAATTACTTTAATAACTGTATGAGGTAGATTTATTATTCTCATTTTACAGATGCAGAAACTGACAACAGAAGAAGTCAAGTAGTTTACCCAAGGTTCACAGCTAGTAAACGGCAGAGGATCTGAATTTAGGAGCTCATTTATTCCAATGCCTTTGTTTTTTATTATTATATTGCAATATCACCTATAATGTCAGATAGTAGACAATAAGTATGCTAACTCATTTAGAATGGTGAGATTTAATTTAGTGGAGTGAAACAGTAACATTACAATTAGTGTGAAGAGTCACAAGCCAAAGAGACATAAATAAAAAAACTAAAAGGAAACTTAAAGGTCCCATAATTTTTCCATATAATATAGAATTTTATTCCCTAAAACTCCAAATGGATTTGCCTCTAAATATTTTATAAATATCATATGATTTGTAGATTTTATACAATTAAAATTTTAGGTGCTATGCATTTAGTGTCTAAATTAAAATTAACTTTGCTTTGACATATTTAAAAATATTAATAAACATTAGCTGGAAATTACTACTCCTAGTAAACATATTTGCCAATTTATATTTAGAGATGTTTTATTAATACAAAGGGATATGGTACTATTTTATGCTATAGTATTTATATATACTGATTTCTTAAAAATCATAAAGCAACTCAATTGATGTTTTTTGTTAATTACAGATATGACAGTGAAATAAACTGCTAAAAAACAAAAACAAAAAACTACGAATGATATGATCAACACATTTTGAAACTATAACAATAAGAACTTTATATGTATGCAAAATGATAAAATGAATATTTTAATTTTGTTTTAGTGCCTTTATAAATCAAATACATTTCTGAAATTTCATTTTAATGAGGTTTTGAGTAACTAAAGTAACAGCTGAAAATTTAACAATATAAATGACAAAATAAAATTCTAAGATAACACAGAATTATACTGATGAGTAAATTAATCACTTTGAAAAACATAGTAGTAACATGTAGAAAAGTAAAGGAAAAATCCTATCACTGTTACTTGAGCCATTTTGGTGAATTTTTGGCTCATAAAATTTTATAATCATATCAATTTACTATGAGCAATTTGAAGTGGATCATGTGATCATAGTTTCATTTCTTCACAATTTTACTCAAATCTCAAACAGATGTTACTACTAAATATGTAAATTTAACTTTCGATTAAATTTTCTAGTAAATATTATAAATAGACTAGAATCCATATGTTCAAAAATATAATACATACTATAGTAGATCCTTTACATTTCCATATAAATTTTGGAATCAGCTTGTCAATCTCTACCAAAAAATTAAAAATCAAAAAGCCTGCTGGGATTTTGACTGAAATTGGGTTGACCCCAAATCAGTAAGATCTCAGAAAAATAATCAATATAAAAATCGATTGTAATACTTCTGTATTTGAACAACAAACAAATGTAATTTAAAAAAAAAAAACATAAAAAAATCTTTAGGAATAAATTTAATAAAATGTGAAGGAAACATCTACAATAAAACAATATAGAAAGAAATTATATGAGCTCCCAATAACTGTAGAGATACGCTCATGGATTGTGGCAACTCAATATTGTTAAGTTTTGATACAGTCCAATGTAAAATTAATTCAATCCCAATCAAACTCCCAGGAGGCTTTTATTCTTTGCCTTTTTTTACTTTAAGAAACCTACAAGCTGATTCATAAACTTATATGAAAATGCGAAGAACCTAGAATACTGAAAACAACATTTAAAATGAAAAAAAAATTTTTGGAGGATGCACACACATAATTTCAGAAGTTTCTATAAAACTACGATAATCAAGAGAGTTTAATACTGGTATAAAGATGGAAATATTTTAATGCAACAAAATAAAGTTCAGAAATAGACCCCCAAAACATGGTTTTTTGATAAAGGGCTCAACATAATTCAATGAGGAATAAATACAGATGCTGCTTAACTTATGATTGAGTTATATCCCAAAAAACTCATTGTAAATAAAAAATACTGTAAATTGAACATGAATTTAATACTGTGATAAACCCACTGTGAAGACAAAATGATAACTAGAACCACTGTAAGTAAGTAGAGGACCATCTGTAATTTTTTCAACATATGTTACTGTAATAATTGGATGTCATATGGGAAAAAAAAAAACCTTCACAGCATACTCAAAAACTAATTCAAAACGGATCACAGACCTACACATAAAAGCTAAAACTATAAAACTTCTAGAAGAAAACAAGAAAATCTTAATGACCTTCAGTTAGGCAAAGACGGCTTGCATCATAGGTACTTAAAGAAAAAAAATAAGTGAACTTCACCAACATTAAAATTTCTACCCTTCAAAAGACATCACTAAGAAAATGAGGCTTGGCACCATAGCTCATACCAGTAATCCCAGTGCTTTGGGAAACCCAAACAGGGGACTGCTTGAGCCCAGGAGTTTTAGATCAGCCTGGGTAACATAGCAAGAACCTGTCTTTACAAAAAATGTAAAATAGGCCAGGCGCAGTGGCTCACGTCTGTAATCCTAGCATTTTGGGAGGCAGAGGTGGGTGGACTGCCTCAGCTCAGGAGTTCGAGAGCAGCCTTGGCAACAAAGTAAAACCTCATCTCTACTAATATACAAAAATTTAGCTGGGCATGTCAGCATGCACTTGTAGTCCCAGTACTCGGGAAGCTGAGGCAGGAGAATTGCTAGAACCCAGGAAGTAGAGGTTGCAGTGAGCTGAGATCGCACCACTGCACTCCAGCCCAGGTGACAGAGCAAGACTCTGTCTCTTTAAAAAAAAAAAAAAAAAAATGTAAAAGAAAAATTAGCCAGGCATAGCAGCATGAGCTTGTAGTCCCAGCTACTTGGGAGCCTGAGGTGGGAAGATCACCTAAGCCTGAAAGTTCAAGGGTACAGTGAGCTATGACTGTGCCTAGGCAAGAGAGAAAGATCCTGTGAGGGAAGGGAGGGAAAGAAGGGAGAGACGGAGAGGAAGGGATGGGAGGTGTATTAGCCCGTTTTCACACTACTGATAAAGATATACCCAAGACTGGGAAGAAAAGTAGGTTTAATGGACTCACCTTTCCACATAGCTGGGGAGGCCTCACAATCATGGCAGAAGGTTAAAGGCACTTTTTACATGGTGGCAGCAAGAGAGAATGAGGGGGGGAGCGAAAGCAGAAACCCCTGATAAAACCATCAGATCTTGTGAGACTTATTCACTACCACAAGAACAGTATGGGGGAAACTGCCCCCATGATTCAATTATCTCCCACCAGGTCCCTCCCACACACATGGGAATTATGGAAGTACAATTCAAGATGAGATTTGGGTGGGGACACAAAACCAAACCATATCAGGAGGGGAAGGGAGGGGAGGGGGAGGAAAAGGAGGGGAGTGGAGGGGGGAGAAATTCAGCCTAGGTTAAGTTTCTTCTAACCCACTAAGATAAAAGCTGAGTATTTAGAGTTCATAATGTCCTAGATTATGTTTTTCCTTAGGTAATTCTATAGAATTTAGACTTCTACAAATTTGGTAACATTAAATGTACAATATTTTTACAGACACAACCTGGAGGATATCTTCCTAATACAGAAAAGACAAAACTGGTAACCCGAGTAAAAGATTTGCTGACACAGAATTACCCCCCAATTCTAAAAAACCCAACTCTTTGAAGAGGAAGACCATTTATCTGTCTGCATATACTTATCCAAAGCCAGCCTATGTATACTATGAGGAAGCTGTTTAAAATCAAGTTATCTAAGCAAACCTTATTACAATCAGTCCTTATTTTACCTCATCTGCTCTTGCAAATAAATTACAACACAATTATATACATGCAGAAACAAAGTGTTTTTACTAACTATATAACTTTATCTTACTTAACATATCTAAGTTTCAGAAGGCATAAAAACAATTCGTATTTCATACAAGTACTCCCAATCAGTTTTACGTACTGAAGCTCTCCATCATATCTGATTTTAGTAGTGTACTACACAAAATATAAAATATGAATAACCGGAACCAACAGACTCCATTGTTTCCCTAATATGTGTAGAAAGCATTTTTATTGTAAAGTTTAATAACACTGTACGGATAATTTAACCTAAGATGTCAAAAAATGCATACATACTCCAGCCTACAACTTCTTTAATAAAATAGTTTTTATGTTATCTGTTCTCTCATTATACACTTAACTCTAAATAAACTTCAGATTGCCATTCATATTTGCATGCAAATAGCACCTACACATAATTAGATAATATTTGTAGCATCTAGGTAAAACTTCCTGAACCACTGGGAGCCTGATTCTCATAAATTAATTGAATAAAGTACACTAGTAATTATGAAGCCATCCGGTAAATAGCAACATTGTAAATAAGTTATTTACATATTTATAAACACTAGAGGGTGCTCTAAGTCAACAGTGCTTGGTATCTGGCTGGCAGTTAATTTTCTCCTTGATTAAATAACCTGCAGGACTGACAATTTTTTTCTATTGAGCTAATACATACAGATAATTTAAGAGCCAAAATTTCATTCGCCTAGAACATATAACAAAACCATTGGTCAAGATAAGCAATATAAAAAAATGCAAATCGTGACATCCAAATTTCAAAATGTCAGGGAAAAGAGATAGTTAATGTGTACAGATTTCAGTTTGTTTGTTTGCTTCTTTTCTCTTTTTTGGTGATTGACATTACATTAGTATCACTTTTAAATAACTTATTAGGATGTTTTTTATGAACCTAATGGTAACCACAAAGCAAAAACCTATAATAGATACAGTAAAAACAAAAGGCAATGATGAATACATACTACCAGGGAAAATTGTGTAACCATAAAGGAAAATAGAAAACAAGAAAGGAAGAGAGGAGTCATAAAACAGCTAGAAAACAAATATTAAAATGGCCACAGTAAGCCCTTACCTATCAATAATAATACTGAATGTAAATTGACTAAATTCCCCAGTTAGTCATGTCTTTTCATTATGATTTAAAGACATCATAATGAAAAGACATGACTAACAGGATTAGAAAACAAGACCCACCTATATGCTACCTACAAAAAACTCACTTCGCCTACAAAAGATACAGACAAAAAAAATGAGGACATCGAAAATGATATTTTATGTGAATCAAAACCAAAAAGAGCATGAGTAGCAATGCATATATCAGATAAAACAGACTTGAAGTCAAAAACTATAAAAAGAGGCAAAGAAGATCATTATATAATGATAAAAGAGTCAATTTAGCAAGAGAGTATAATAATAGTAAAAATGTATGTACCGATTATGGTGTTACCCAAACATAAAATAAATATGATTAGATCTAAATGAAGAGGTAAATTATAATTACAAGAATAGTAGAGGACTTCAACACCCCACTTTCAACAACAGACAGATCATCCAAGCAGAAAATCTACCAAGAGGTATTGGAGTTAAACTATACTCTAGACCAAATGGACCTAATAGACATTGACAGAACATTTCAGTCAACTGCTGCAGATTATACATTTTCCTCATCAGCACATTAAACATGATCAGGATAGACCAAATGTTAGGTCCCAAAATAAGTCTCAACAAATTCAAAAAAGCTGAAATCATTTCAAGTATCTTTTCTAACTATTAAAAAAAAACCTAAAAATCAATAACAGGACCTTTGGAAAACTGTACAAATACATAGAAATTAAATAACATGCTCCTGAATAACAAATGGGTCAACAGAGAAATTAAGAAGAAAATTTAAAAATTTTTTGAAACAAATGAAATACAAACACAACGTATCAGAATATGGGATACAGCAAAAGTAGCATTAAAAGGGAAGTTTATAGCAATAAATGCCTACATCAAAAAGAGAACTATTTCAAATAAACAACCTATGTCTCTTAAAGAACTCAAAAACCAAGAGCAAATCAAACCCAAAATTAGTAGAAGAAAATAAATAATAAGGATCAGACTGGGTGCAGTGGCTTACACCTGTAATCCCAGCAACTTTGGGAGGTCAAGGTGGGAGAATCATTTGAGCCCAGGAGACCAGCCTAGGCAACATATGGACAGCCCATCTCTACAAAAATAAAAACAAATTAGCCAGGTGTGGAGGTACATGTCTGTAGGTTCCAGTTATGTGGAAGGCTGAGACAAAAGGATCACCTGAGCCCAGGAGTTTCAGACTAGCCTGAGCAACAGAGCAAGACCCCATCTCAAAAAAAAAGAAAAGGCGGGGGGAATTAAATTGAGACTAAAAAAAATATACAAAAAAATCAACAAAGCAAACTGTTGGTTTTTTGAAAATATAAAATTGACAAACCCGTGGTTAGACTAAGAAAAAGATTAAGAGCCTAAATAAATAAAATCAGAGACTAAAAAAAAAATAGAAAACATTTCAGTTGATACCACAGAAATACAAAAGGTCATTAGACAATATGGTGAATAAGAACATGCCTCCCAAAAAACTGGAAAAACTAGAAGAAACAGATAAGATCCTGGACACATACAACCTACCAACATTGAACCAGAAAAAAATAGAAAATCTAAACAGACCAATAATGAGTAATAAGATCAAAACAGCAGGGGATGGGGAGGTTGAGGAGAGGTAACATTAGGAGAAATACCTAATGTAGGTAGGTGACAGGGTGGGCAGGGGATGCAGGCAGCAAACCACCATGGCATGTGTATACCTATCTAACAATCCTGCAAGATCTGCACATGTACCACAGGATTTAACGTATTTAAAAAAGTAAAAAATCTCCCATCAAAGAGAAGCTCAGGACCTGATGGATTAATTACTGAATTCTGCCAAACATTTAAAAAACTAATACCAAGTAGACAAAGACACCACACACACACATAAAAAAAAAAACTAGAGGCCAGTATCTCTGATGAAATCCTCCACAAAATACTAACAAAGTGAATTCCAGAGCATACTAAAAAAAGACTATTTCATCATGATCAAGTGGGATTTATCCAGATATACAATAATGGTTCAATATGCAAATCAATAAATATGATGCATGATCAACAGAATCAAGGACAAAATCCATATGATCATTTCAATAGATGCTGAAAAAGCATTCAGTAGAATTCAGCATCCCTTCATGATAAAAACTCTCAACAAACTAGATTAGAAAGAACATATCTTAACATGATAAAGACCCATGGCTAATATCAGACTTAATGGGGAACAAATAAAAGACTTTCCATTAAGACCTGGAACAAGATAAAAATGTTCACTCTCATCACTTCTATCCAACATAGTACTGGAAGTCTGAGCCAGAGTTATTAGACAAGAGAAAGAATAAAGGGTGTCCAAATTGGAAAGAAAGAAATCAAATTATCTTTGCATGCAGAAATGATCTTATGTTTAAAAAAACCTAAAGTCCAACAAAAAATTCTTAGAACTGATAAATTCAGGAAAGTTTTAGGATACAAAATCAACATATGGAAATCAGTAGCATTTTTATCCAACAGTGATCAATCTGAAAAAGGCATCAAGAAAGCAATCACTTACAATACCCACCAAAGAAAAAAATACCTAGGAATAAATTTTACCAAAGTGAAAGATCTCTACAGGAAAAAGTATACAAAGCTGATGAAATAAATTGAAGAAGACACAAAAAGTGGAAAGATATCCCATGCTCATGGATTGCAAGAAATAATATTGTTAAAATGTCCATACTACCCAAATAAGCACTACTAAAATGAAAACACTGAGGAAACATTCCAGGACACTATTCTGGGCAGAAATTTTTTAGGTAAAACCTTAAAGTCATAGGCAACAAAAGCAAAAATAGATAAATGAAATTACATCAAGCTAAAAAGCTTCTGCACAGCACTGCATACCAAAGGAAACAATTTCAAAACAAAGAGACAACGTACAGAATGAGAGAAAATATTTGCAATTTATCCATCTGATAAGCAATTAATAACCAGAATATATAAGGAATCTGAAACAATAGCAAAAAGAAAAAAAAAAACAAATAGTCTAATTATAAAATGGGCAAATGATGTGAATAGACATTGCACAAAAGAAAACAGATATATGAAAAAATGCTCAAAATCACTAATCATCGAGGAAATGCAAATCCAAACTGCAAAGTATCATCTCACCTCAGTTAGCTTATTTAAAAGGCCATAAAATAACAAAGCTGGCAAGAATATGGAGAAAGGGAACACTCATACACTGTTGGTGGAAATGCAAAATAGTACAGTCATTACAGAAAACTGTATGGAGGTTGCTCAAAAAATTAAAAATAAAACTACCATATGATCCAGCAATCCCACATCCAGCAACATATCCAGAAGAAAGGAAATCAGTATTACTGAAGCATTCTCTGTACTCCCATGTTTATTGCAGCAGTATTCACAATAGCCAAGATATGGAATCAAGATGTGTCCATCAACAAATGAATGGATAATGAAAATTATTTATATACACAATAAAATGTTATTCAGCTATAAAAAAATAAAATCTTGTTATTTGCAACAACATGGATGGAACTGGAAGTTATTGTTAAGTGAAATATGCAAGGCATAGAGAGACAAACATCACATGTTCTCATTCATATGTGAGAGCAAAATGAGTAGATGTCAACGAGGTAGAAAGTAGAATGGTGATCACCAGATGCTGGGTAGGAAAAATGTTTGGGAGGAGAATGAAGAGAAGTTGGTTAAGGAATATAAAAATACAGTTAGATGAAAGACATAAGTTCTAGTATTTGATAGTACAGTAGGGAAATCATTGTTAACAATTTAGAGTGTATTTCTAAATATCTAGAAAATGATAGTAAGGAACCCAACACAAAGAAAAGACAAATGTTTGAGATGATGGATATCCCAGTTACCCTGATTTGATCATTAAACATTGTACACAGGTATCAAAATATCACATGTACCCCAAAATATGTACAAATATTATACATCAATAAAAAATAAGAAACTGTTATAACTAGAATGAAAGAGAGGCATCTTGTGCCAGTGTTTGAATTTATTCCTACAACAATTCACAAGCTCAATTACAAGTCTTTGAAATTTTCAAAACTGACTAACATGGTGAAACCCTGTCTCTACTAAAATTATAAAGAATTAGCCATGCATGATGCATGCACCTGTAGTCTCAGCTACTCGGGAGGCTGAGGCAGGAGAATCCTTTGAATCTGGGAGGCGGAGGTTGCAGTGAGCAGAGATTGTGCCACCGCACTCCAGTCTGGGCGAAAGAGTAAGACTCTGTCTCAAAAAACAAAAATTGTATATAGTGCCATTTTGTAATCCCAAAAAGTTCCCTGTAGTGTGAGTTTCTAATAGCCACAGACAATCACAAATAACAGAGCTTCATGGCTAACAACATATGCTATTATATATTTCAAGAAAGTAGCTATTAATTGACCCATTATTTATTTCTAATAAAGTAGTTTACCTTTAAAAATGATTACAGAGAAAATAAAACAGATTATAAGTATTTCTAAAATCCACTTACCCAAAGTGAACTATTGTCTCTCAACTTCCTCTCTCTTACAAATGTCTGCACTCACTCACACACAATTCACTCTCCAAGGCGGTACCTGGCTTACACTTCTCGTTCCTTTCCCTGATGAATTACCAGGAGGCCTAACAGAAAATGATGGCTCTGGGATAACCAGTTATGGGGAAAGTTTTAGGGCTTTTAGGCAAGTCTCAAATTGAACTACTACCAAGATTGTATTTTGGAGCTCCAACATAATCCTAACGATGATCTTAGTTTCCATGAATATTTGTAGTTTTTGCCTATAAATCTGAAAAGCATATAGTGAAGACTGGATATAAATATGCAATTTTACCTATAAACACCAACTTTTGCCTCTTAATATAGTTACACAAAATGAACAAATTGTGAGACTAGTAGTCTATTCAAATAATTGTTTAAGATGCATACCTGCTTTCCATGATTTCTGAATCCTGTTGCAAATTAATAGTCTCTGTTGTAATTTCCACTTTCCGTACACTTCCAAAGAAATCAGTTATCAGTACATTTTTAGGATCCCTCTGAAAAAGATCAGTCCGATGTCCAGGAGTAGACACACACAGACTTTTGGGACACACCTGAAACTGAAAAAATATATAATGATAAATGCATGCATCCACAGACATGTAACATTTATTAAATCCAATGACATAATACAGTAAACTACAGTGTATTTTTAAAACTCTCCCAACCTAAAGAAGCCATGCATTCCAAAGAGCTTAAAGTTTCATTCCTATCATAATGCTTGGCATTAAAAAAAAAAAAAAAACTATACAGGCATTAGGATTTTTTTTATTAGATAGCAACAGACAATCACAAATAACAAAGTTTCATGGCTAACAACATATGCTGTTATATATTTCAAGAAAGTAGCTATTAACTGACCATTACTTATTTCTAATAAAGTAGTTTACCTTTAAAAATGCATGTAAAAAAAAAAAACTACACAAACTGTAAATGTTTTTTAAATGAAGAAAACATTTAAGTGGAGTTGCTCTGGATTTCAGGAAGCTGAAGCACAGCCTCTCTGCTGCACATCCTCTTGCTCTCTGTTGTACTCCTATGTAGCATTTTATATATCGAAGCACTTTCTTAGTGTATATTCGATGAAAATAAACCCAACCCACCTCTACTAATACTCCCGTGCTCCAAAGAAAACAATCTGAAAAACGAAAACTTCACTATAAAACAGACATCACCATAATTTTTGTGTTAATCTTATCACTGATATTCCAGGTCAGTGAATTACCAAGGACAAACATACATTCATTCACTCAGCAAAACATGAAAAGTGTTTATTACATAGAATTCAGACTGTTACTTTCCATAGAGGATGCAAAGACTGATAAGACATGATCCTGTCCTCAAGGATTTAAGTCTAGTTAGAGATGAATAAACATAACAAGGTAGAAAAAAATGATATCTAAGTCCCACTTCAGAAAAGGATAAACTTCTTACAGTTTGAGGATGGAAAAAAAAAAAAAAAGAGTGAAATTAAAGCTATTTTTTGAAGGAAAATGAGAACTTACTGGTGGGAAATAAGAGCATTCCTAATAAAAGAGCAGTTGCAGAGATGTGTAAAGCAAATGATTCAGTTTGGCTGAAGCTCAAGAAATATGAAGAAAAATAATACAGGCCTTCCAGGAAGGGTCCAGGCATACAGCACCTACCCACCTGTGGAGATAAGACTGTCTGCACTGGCAATCATCAATGTGAAGGCAGAAAGGTGGAGAAGAGTAGAGCAGATACAACTTGTAAAGCACAGTGTTCCAATAACTGTGCTAAGCAATTTGTAGATATTCTCATTTAAGCCTACCAATAACGCTGAGGTATACAAAAGTTGTATCTCCACTTCAGACTAAAGTTCAAAGAGATTAAGTAATTTACCTAATACCACACTGCCAGCAATCCTTGTCATCCCTATTCAGGAAAGCAGTACAAGAAAACACAAAGAAGAACTCAGGATATAAATTAAATGGAAAAAAAAATAAAATGCCAAACAGGAATAACAGATAGAAGATTGGAGAAAAAAAATGACAGATAAAATAAAATAAGCAGAGTTGATATTGAAGTCCCAAGAATATTGAAGACTTCTTGGGTATTCCTGCATGAGCAACTTGATAGGCTTTCTTAGGTACCAGCAGAAGAAAACATATAGTATAGTCAAATGGGCCTGGGAAACACTGAATAAAATTATCTTATTCTTTGCTGCCAAAATAAACATACTTCCCCTAATTATGAAGTCACTCCTTTAAGAACTTTTATCATATCAGTCTGATTTCCTTAGCTCAAGTAACACAATGACCCACAGGTCTCATAGTACTCAGTTTACATTTTCAATAATCTTCAATTACAGAATGTCCACACTCTAGCCAGGCCATTATCAAGATAAGAATCATCCATTATTCCAACTTCTGTATGTTCCGCACTGTTATACTTCCCTAGAGTTTGCTATACTTCTCTTCCTTCAAACCATCCTTCCTTCAAGCTATTATCAAAGATAACGATCATCTATTATTCCAACTTCTTCTGCGTGTCTGTGGGTATTCTATTTCCACAGAGTATGCTATACATCTTCTCTTCCTTAAAACCTGTACTTACCTTCTCCAAGAAAAAATTATCACTAATCTCACTATATTTAAAGGAGCCATACAAATATGCATTTGTTGTCATGTCCTTTCACTCATTTAGCAGATATTCAATGAACATCTACAAATAAACCAGGTACTATAATTAAGCTCTGTGGAGTGTAAGATGAATATAGTCCTACACCTCCTACTAAAGAATAAGGTCCCTACAGCTCTTATTCAAGAAACTCAAAGCCTGGAGGAACATCATAAATATAAACAATTACAGTGCAATACTGAAAGTATAATAAAGGTATAGGTTATATGTTCACATAGGAAAAAAAATTACCTGGAGGGTCCAGACATTTCACATAACAAATAATGCTTTAGAAATATGCTCTTTAATTGTTACCAATGACACTAGAAACTTTTAAGGGGCTAATCACCAGGTCTTTGAATTTTGCTACTCCTAAAGTAATTAACATAGACAGTACTGTGAATACAGCTGATACTCAACAAATTTTACTATATACATATACTCTAATAGAAAACAGATATTATTACACAATTGAGCTAGAGATAGGTTAAGTCACTGCCCTAGAAAACTGCCAAAAATGAATCATTCCTATTAAGATTACAATAGTCGTCATTAAATTTTTAAAATAAAGGTGTTAGGGTAAGATGAGATAAGTGAGGAATGTTTATTAAAAACTAAATAGCAGTTATGAGCAATACAAAAATTAGTTTCCTCAATCTTTCCTCTATAATTTCAATAGAAGTATTCTTTAAATACCCATTAGACATTCAGTGTGCAAGGTACATATATTTAAACTTTTGAGACAGCACATCGTGCCTTACATAAAATATTCAATGTATAATCCAAAAATAACAATAAATTTTTAAATTAAAGTAATTGGAACTAGGTGACACTAATTTTTTTTTACAGTTAATGTTGCATTATCACAAGTTTTAACATTCAAATTCATATGAAGATTTAATAAGCATTAAAATATATAATCTTCAAAAGGAAGTTAGAAAGTAGCTGATATGGTTTGGCTGTGTCTCCACCCAGTTCTCATCTTGAATTGCAGCTCCCATAATTCCCACATGTTATGGGAGGGACTTAGTAGGAGGTACCTTAAGCATGGGAGTAAATCTTTCCCATGCTGTTCTCATGACAGTGAATAAGTCTCACAAGATCTGATGGTTGTATAACAAACAATTCCCCTGTACATGCTCTCTTGCCTGCCGGCATGTAAGATGTGCCCTAGTTAGTGCCTCCTATGCCTCCCACAATGGTTGTAAGGACTCCCCAGCCACGTGGAACTATGAGTCCATTAAACCTCTTTTTTGTTGTTGTTTTGTTTCTCTTTTTGTTTTTTTTTTTTTGAGACAGAGTTTCACTTTATTGCCCAGGCTGGAGTGCAGTGGTGCAATCTCAGCTCACCGCAACCTCTGCCAGAGAGAGAGAGAGAGAGAGAGAGAGAGAGAAAGAGAGAGACAGAGAGACAGAGAGAGAGAGAGAGAGGGAGAGAGGGAGGGAGGGAGGGAGGGAGAGAGAGACCTAGAAATGCAGTACTGACTTTGGTACTGGGTAGCAGGCAGAGGCTGGAACAGTATGGTGGGCTCTGAAGAAAAGATGAAGATGTGAAAAAGTTTGGAGCTTCCTAGAGACTTGTTGAATGGTTTTAACCAAAAAGTCCAGGCTGAGGTGGTCTCAGATGGAGATGAGGAACTACTGGGAATTGGAGCAAAGGCGATTCTTGCTACGCTTTAGCAGAGACTGGCAGGATTTTGCACCTGCCCTAGAGATCCGTGAACTTTGAAACTGAGAAAGATAATATAGGATATCTGGTGGAAGAAATTTCTGAGCAACAAAGCATTGAAGAGGAGACTTGGGTGCTGTTAAAAGCATTCAAGTTTATGTATTCACAAAGATATGGTTTGCAATTGGACCTTATATTTAAAAGGGAACCAGAGCATTAAAGTTCAGAAAATTTGCATCCTGACAATGCAATAAAAAATGAAAACCCATTTTCTGAGGAAAAATTCAAGCCTGCTATAAAAATTTGCATAAGTAATGAGAAGACAAAGACAAGGAGCCAAACGTTAATCACCAAGAAAATGGGGAAAATGTCTTCAGGGTATGTCAGAGACCTTTACAGCAGCCCCTCCCATCATAGGCCCTGAAGCCTAGAAGAAAAAAATGAGTTTGTGGGCTGGGCCCAGGACTCCCTGCACTGTGCAGTCTAGGGACTTGGTGTCCTGTGTCCCAGCCACTCCAGCTGTGGCTAAAATGGGCCAAGGTACATCTTGGCCCATAGCTTCAGGGGATGCAAAACCAAGCCTTGGGAGCTTAAATGTGGTGTTAAGCCTGCAGGCACACAGAAATCAAGAATTGAGGTTTGGGAACCCCCACCTAGCTTTCAGAGGATGTATGGAAATGCCTCGATGTCTACACAAATGTTTGCTGCAGGGGCAGGGCCCTCATGGAGAGCCTCTGCTAGGGCAATGCAAAAGGAAAATGTGGGGTTGGAGGCCCCACACAGAGTCCCCACTAGGGCACTGCCTAGTGGAGCTATAAGAACAGGGCCACTGTCCTCCAGGCCCTAGAATGGTAGCTCCACTGACAGCTTGCACTGTGTACCTGGAAAAGCCACACATTCTCCATGCTAGCCCGTGAAAGCAGCCAGGAGGCAGGCTGTACCCTGCAAAGACACGGGGCAGAGCTGCCCAAGGCCATTGGCACACCTCTTGCATCAGTGTGACCTAGATATGAGACATGGAGTCAAAGGAGATCATTTTCAAACTTTAAGGTTTAATGACTGCCCTATTAGATTTCTGACTTGCATGGGGCCTGTAGCACCTTCCTTTTGGCCAATTTCTCCCAAATGGAACAGGTGTATTTACCCAATGCTTGTACCCCCATTGTATCTAGGAAGTAATTAACTTGCTTTTGATTTTGCAAGCTCATAGGCAGAATGGACTTGTCTTGTCTCAGAAGAGACTTTGGACTGTGGACTTTTGAGTTCATGCTGAAATGAGTTAAGACTTTAGGGGACTGTTGGGATGGCATGATTGGTTTTGAAATGTGAGAATATGAGATTTGGGAGGGGCCAGAGAAAGAATGATATAATTTGGCTGTGTCCTCACTCAAGTATAATCTTGAATTGTAGGTCCCGTAATTCCCACGTCATGGGAGGGACCAAGTGGGATGTAATTTAATCATGGGGGTAGTTACCCTCATGCTATTCTCATGATAGTGAGTGAGTTCTCACAAGATCTGATGGTTTTATAAAGGTCAGTTCCCCTGCATATGTTCTCTTGCCTGCCTCCATGTAAGATGTGCCTTTGCTCCTCCTTCACCTTCTGCCATGATTGTGAGGTCTCCCCAGCCATGTGGAACTGTGAATCCATTAACCCCCTTTTTCTTTATAAATCACCCAGTCTCAGGTATTTCTTCACAGCAGTATGAAGACGGACTAATAGAGTAGTTTTATCCAAGTTCACAACCTATAGCAGTAGGCTTCAGAATCTTACAGTAAAACCCCTTTAATAAATGACAACTTACCTAAAATATTTATATATGATTTAAAAAGATCAATACAAAGCTTTAGACTGAAGTGCTAGAGGGCAGAGCCCTGTCTACTCAGTCTCCCCTTCACTCTAAGTCCCATGAAGGCAGGAATGGCATCTGCCTCTTTCATTACGAACAGCCAGTGCTTGGCACTTAGCAAACACTCAAGAAATGTTGGTGAAAGAATAAACAGACTATAAATTAATGAAAATAATGAAAGTCATTGACACATAATAAACTATCCAGTCTAGAATTGTTGTTTCAAGCATTTTGTTATGCCTACTTTCAACAGCAACCTCAAAGTTCATTTAATTAAAAAGAATCAGCACAAAAAAACTCAGGAAAAAATCTAAACTAAATTCAACAAGTCACGTGAAAAGACTTTACTATAAATTGTAGGGCCCACAAAAATATGTAAGAAAAAGGTCTCTCTTTTCCAGGAGTTTCCCATTCAGTGAGAAAGACTTACATTCAATTAGTAAGGTAAATAAAAGACAGACTGTGGTAAATGTTACAAATGAGAATAAAGGTCTATGGAGGCTCCGACAAAAAAAAAACAAAAAAAAAAAAAACAGGAAATTCCCACATGGAAGAATTCAGGGAGACTTTCTGAAGGAGATACAATCTGAGGTGGTCCCTGAAAAACACATAAAATTTCAAAAGGTGAACCTAAAAAAATTACATTTCTGGTAAGGAAAAGAAAATGAGTAAATGAAGGAAAACAGTAACATACTTCAGGCCTCTTGTAGAGAAAGAGAGAGAGAGAGAGAGAGACTAATATAAAGGTAGAAGGTAGATAGCAAATAGTATTAAAAGCTATAATTCAGGCTGGGCGCAGTGGCTCACACCTGTAATCCTAACACTTTGGGAGGCAGAGGTGGGTGGATCACCTGAGGTCAGGAGTTCAAGACCAGCTTGGCCATCATGGTGAAACCCCATCTTTAAAAAAAAAAAAAAAAAAAAAAAAAAAAAAAAAGCTATAATTCAACACATAAAACAGTACCTTCTAGTAGTACAGGGAATAATACACTTCTTTTCACATTAAGGTTAGCATACCTATGTGCTATAATCAAATCAAGTGAATACTTACAAGGTCATTCATGTTAGTTTGGCTAGCTGGGTTAATCTCTTCCAAAAATTCCAAGACATAAAATGTGTATCTATCCATAAGATGGACTCCAATTGCAGGATCAGGTTGATGCTATGAAAAGGGGAAAAAAGTATTTGTCTAACAGTATCATTATAACAAAATGTTTTAAATGTAACCAAAATTTCCTTCTAATGTGTTAGTCTAAGAAAGAACAGATAGATTCATAAAGCATTTAAAGCATTTAATCGGTTTCAGAAATAGCTGCACATTCCAAAGACACAGTTTACAAGTAGGGAAAATGCACATACCGAGAGTGAATCTTCTCCCACTTGGCTACTAGCTAGAGCCATTATATTAGGAGAATAAAATCGCTCATACATGGATGCTCCTTGGCAAGTATCAATAATAAACAGTAGCTCATTGTAGCTGAAAGAAAAGTGGTAACATCTTTGACAAGAATCATGCTGTAAATCATACACTGACTAATATTTCTACAACACTTTCATAAGACGTTTAAGTCATGTCTTAGTCACTTCATTAGCTAAAAGTTTTCAGCAGAATTCCCAACAGAAATTTGACCTTAGAAAAGTTAAAGGTATACATTTGTTCAAGAGATGGGAATCTTAAAAGGTTAACTACTTCATGTTATAGAATAACTGAGTTTTTCTTTGAAAAACAACCCAGTTCAGTGAAAATAACAAATGTAAATTTAAAAGGGTCAAAGACATCGTCAAAATAAGTAAATCTTATAAAATAAAAACTAGAAACCTACTAACCATGTGAAAATTAGGTATGAATATAGCTTATGAAAAGAAGCCATTTGCTAATTACCGTCTTTTCTGCCACATTTGTTCAAAAGCATCTGCAAGTTCTATGTTGGTAATTTCTTCAGAATCTTGAAATTTTAAGAAACCATTTCCACCATGTCCTTGTATAAAGAGTTAAAAAAGATCAATAAATCTATATTTTAATGCAAACTGCATACATCTAGATATATACATTTACTTCATTCATTGCAACATTTTAACATCACTTGTTATTTTATACTCTAAAATATATACTAGGAAAACAAATTTTCTACTATGCCAATTAAAAAGAGAATGATAGACTATATAAAAAATAGCAGATATAATATCTTTTAGAGTGTTTCTAACATTCAATTCCAGAAACGTATATTTATGCTCTTCCACTGGCTCCATCTTTATCAGAAATGAACTTCCATTCATAAAAATGTTGCAAATACCAGGCAAATAGTTTTGATGAGAAAGAAGCTGAAGACACTAGCTAGTCCCATGGTATACTAGTACTATTTACAATGTATACTTAGAATGGTATTACTACTAAAAAGTGCAGTTCTCACTAAAAACTGACATTTTTACTACAAAAAGTGGACCAGAAGATTGTGCTATTTGTATGCAATCTAGAGGCAGGCTGTCTGGATTCAAATGGTAGCTATGCCATGTTAGTTTGGGAAAATAATTTAATCTTTCTAGGCCTGTTTCTTCAGCCATAAAGTGAGAAATGTATCCACAACACTATCATTATCTTACTTATATAGCTCCCTTGCGGAGATTTTTAAAAGGTACCTTCCATTAGGCATGAAAGTAGGGAAAAAAAAAAAATAGTTCTCCCAGCCTCCCCCAAGATACATACAGCCCTGCGAGCTTACGAGTAGTTAGTTGACTATGCCTTTGTGGAAGAAAAAAGTACTCCTCCCTCCCATTAGAATATAACCCTGTGGTAGGGCAGATTGCTTAGTAAATGTAAGCACATACTAGATTTCAGTTCCCACTTAATCTCCTGACCAGATGCTTGGGTGCACTACAACCCACACTACCACATATGGCAACCCAGAATATCAGCACCTAAGTCAATGGGCTGATGCGAGAATGAAATGAGTTAATACACACAATGATTGAGAATATTGTCTGATGTATACTATGCATCCATAAATATTATCATATAATCATAATTATCAACGCTTTTATTCTTTTACAGACACTGACAACCTTCTTCCCTAAAAAATCAGGTAGCAAATATTTTAGGCTTGAGAGCCATATGGTTTCTGTTACAACTACTGAATTCTGCTGTTGTAGTATGGAAGCAGTCATAAAAACTAAACCAAATGGATGCAACTGTGTTCCAACAAAACTTCCACAACAGGCAGCCAGTTCACAGGCCATAGTTTATCAAATCCTATCTTAACTACTGGAATTTGTTCCAAGCCTGCAGTTATCCTGAAAGAGTACCAACAGAATCGGGAAGCAAACAAAATAATAATAATAATAATAAATCCTTTAGTTTAGTACATCAAATAAAACTAAGCTACAAAATTGCATTTCACCTTGTTTGCCACAAAAGCTTGAAAACTCCTTGTAATTTTCAGACAAAGTAAAATAAATTTCTTTCTAACTTCATTAAATCTATTGAGTTAATTTATAAAGTTTATAAATTGAGTCTTGAAAGTTATAAATGCAACATGATAGAGAAAAGCCACTAAGGAGGCATCATTAACTATCTTACCATGTGATACCTAAGAATCATTCTGCACCTGTTTTATCATCAGTTGAATGGAATGCCCTCCAAACAATTAATAGAAGATATTTTGATTAACATTCATATTTACTGAATACTATTATAAGACAGGCAACTGGTGATTTTAAAAGGCAAGAAATATATAATCAATGACATCCTGGAATTCAAAATACAGTGAAGGCAACAGATACCCAAACAATAAAGTAATAATAAATTAAATGCTATGAAAGAAACTAAAAATTAACACGGGAGTGCACAGAGGAAAGTCCAGACCAGCCAAGGAGAAGAGAAATATCGTTGGATAGGAAAAATATAATCTGTGTTATTCATACCTATTCTGAAGGAGAAAGCAGAAACTATTAATAATAACACAGGACAACAGGTGTAAACTACAACTGTTCCAGGTAATTGGAAACATCAGTCATCTTAGACTTAGGAAGGACGTCATGGAAGGAAGTGACTCCTGAGTTAAAACTAAAAAGATTTGGAATAATCAAGCAGGCAAAGTGGATTGAAAAGGTGTCATAAGCAAATGCAAGAGCCTAAACAAATGTTTGAAGGACAGAAGAGTCAAGCTTGGAAGAGAATTTTGAAAAGTATTAAGAACTAAGACTGAAATTAAATAATATAGCTAAATCATTATATTATTATGTGTTATATATATAAGTATATTGTATCACGGTACACATTATCTCTAATATTCCTCAAAGTATAATCAAAAGACTACTGTATCTCATATCTGAGTATATCCACAATGCAATTTCATGAATCCCAGCCCAGACAAAAACTGAATAATAATTCTAAAATAAGGCCTAAGTATCTATAGTCATATGTACAGCAAAATTTGAGGTGGAAAACCATTATAAAGTTTTAAGCAGAA
Organism: Saimiri boliviensis; assembly: GCF_048565385.1. Lineage (NCBI taxonomy): Eukaryota > Metazoa > Chordata > Mammalia > Primates > Cebidae > Saimiri > Saimiri boliviensis. The sequence goes on from NC_133459.1 coordinate 74,993,838, forward strand.
GAGGGAAAGATTTGCAATTCTTATTAGACACTTTCACAGGATGATTAACAGGAGAACAGAACTGAAGGATGCTATATAGCAGGATACCAAGCAAAAGGTGCTAAAGTTTACCAAGTCAATAGCAAAAAAATACAGAGATAGGGAACAACACAAAATGTTATACTGTTTTCAAATATTATTTCAAATAGTTCTAAATCATGGAAAATATAACTACATGAGAAACCATTTTAACCAAAAATCATTTCATGTGTTTAAATTTCTTTCCATGTGGATTTCTTTTCCAAGAGTTTTAATATATTCTAATATAAAATCTCTAAATTATGAGATTACCTGTCATATAAATTAGAATATTGCTTCTATCATCAGAAAGAAGACGTTTTGACCGAGGAGTACTAGGTGGGATCCTCCCAGTTAATACCCTTAAAAAATTCTCCACAGTTACCTGGAGGGGAAAAAAAGAAAAATCAGATGAAATAAAACCTGGGAAATCTTGACAAATTATTTTTTACTTTCAAAAATGTTCCTTCTTCTTTTTCCATATATTACTCAGCATCAACTGAAAATAAAACGCTCAAAACTTATATAACTCAATTAAAATATATTCTTTTAAACATATACCTCCAAGTAACTTTGTTACTATATTTAAAAGTACTAAAAATTAACAAAGGCAGAGCATGATGGCTCATGCCTATACACTCAGTACTTTGTGAGGCCAAGGCAAGAGGATTGCTTGTGGGCAGGAGTTCAAGATCAGCCTAGGCAAAATAGCAAGACGCCACTTCTACACAAACACAAAAAATGTTTAAAGTAGCCAGGCATGGTAGCACACTCCTGTAGTGCTAACTACGCAGGAGGCTGAGGCAGAAGGATCATTTGAGCCCAGAAGTTCACCACTGCACTCCAGCCTAGGCAAGAAAGCAAGAGTATGTCTCTTAAGAAAAAAAAAAAGCAAAGTAAAACTACCTTGAAGAAAAATAAGTTCTAAATTTAAAAACTTAAATGCTATGTGAAGTACTGCCTTTAAAAACTACTAAAAAGGTGCAAAATTATTAATCTGGCCAGGCATGATGGCTCATGCATGTAATTCCAACTACTCAGGAGGCTGAGGCAGGAGGATCACTTGAGGCCAAGTGTTCAAAAACAGCCTAAACAACATAGTAAGACCCCCCCTCTCTGGAAAAATAAAATAAATTAGCCAGGCATGGTGGTGCACAGCTGTAGTCCCTGCTATTCAGGAGGCTGAGGCAGGAGGATCACTTGAGCCCAGGAGTTCAAGGCTGCAGTGAGCTATGATAGGGCCACTATACGCCTGCCTGGGTGACAGAGCAAAACTCCAGCTCTAAAAAATAAAAATTATTAATCTCTCTGCACAGGCAATTCTGTGGGAAGATACAAAATATAAGAATTTTTAAATAAATTCAGCTACATTATTGCAGCTAATCTGTACAACTACTTAGTCAACTATAGATTAACTGTGAAATAAAATAGATCCATGTTCACTACTTGGATCACAGGCTCAACCATACCCCAAACATCAGCATCACACAATATACCTTTGTAACAAACCTGCACATGTATCCCCTGCATTTAAAATAAAGGTTGGAAAAAAAAAGTTCCATGTTTATTTTCCCAAAATTACATATAATTAATTTTTGAATGCACTTTGTTTCTTAGATTTTGTTAGTGGTATCTTCAACCCGTAAAAACTTCATAACACTTTAAAATAGATTTCCCAATCTAGAATTTCTATCCCTCTAGGATTCTTTGAAGGCATATTTAAAGTTGTAGAGAGTAAAACACTGATTTAAAGCCAACAGCTGAGTCATATATTATGCATATCTACATTTAAAAAGTAGAAAATCTATCCAGTTTTCTTGTTCAACTATTCCCTAGAACATGAGTGTATGAATTACATGTATACACATTTGTGTGTGTATAAACTGATTTACATTTTTCCTGCAAGACAGCAAAATGCTAATCGTTTTAATAGACTTCTTGTTGGCCAAGAAGGAAGGAAAATTTGGGGGCTATATATTAAGATGACTAAATAAACAAGTAAAAAGTGAAACTCATATTTAATTCAATGAGCCAACATTTGTGAGCCCCTAACACAGGCTACAGGTACTTGCCAGCTATACAATATCTAATATATAGGCCCTTCTAGCTTACAGTCTCTAGGAGGAGATAGATAGGCTTTTTAAATTGCTTCAAAGCAGTCTGGGAACACACAGGAAATTGTCTTACTTTTGGTAGGCTTGGTAAAAGGGGAAGGATTATCTAAAAAGACTTTATAAAAGAGGACTTCAAATATTAAGCATATTCACAATCTATTAAATTAAAAATAAAGTTTCAAAGGGACAAAATACAGTGTAATACCAGTTTTTTACATTTACACTTTTATTTTTAATCACATATTCATAAAAAACACTGGAAGCATACTGAAAGTGGTTATTTCTAAGCAGTGAAAATATGGGTGAGTTGTTAGTCACTATAGTTTTTCCACAATTAATACAATTACTAAAACTAATAAACTTAAAATTTTAGGTCAAATATGAAAAATGTTTCCTATGAAATACATTTATTGTTAAAAAAAAATTGACACACTAAACCTCGCTATAATACTCTAACATTGAAGCCAATATAGTTTTTCTGTCCTAGATACAAATGTAAAATGTTCATGTTTTAATATTTTTCCTATGTATCATTGCCTTAATATGAACTCCAGAGACAGTTACATCAAGGCTTAAGTGACAATTAAGTTTAAAGAAAAATAATAAGACAATTTTATTCTGCCATTGTTTTAGAGCTTAAAAGTAACAATGCCATTTCAAAAATGTGGCTAGATTAAACAATTTACCTCATAACTTCTATAATCCACTTCCACATCATCTCCATACACATTTAGTTCCATATTCTTGTGACTAAACACTGTAGCTGGTTTGGGATTTCTAGGATTACAGGCCATATCATCTGCAAGCATTAGGACAATGTGACTAGAAAAAAAAAAAAAAAAAACTCCAGTAAATATATAATTTAGATAAAAGGAAAAAGTTAAACACAAATTTATTTATATCATGCAGCAATTGTGTTCATTTTACTCCTCCTTAAAAAAAATTAATTTTCAACTACATATTTGAAGGTGCTTTAATTATTTTCTTCATATCCTTATGTAGTATATATATTTTCAAGTAGAGAAATTAGAGCAATCTGGCATAAACTTATCAACAGAATTTCAAGATACTAGTGTTTTTCTGAACAATGTATACTTTATGCCATATAGTAAAGGAAAGCTAAAGGAACTGTCTTCCTCAGGCATTGAAAATATTTTTTAGTAAAATTTCACATTCTTAAGACACAGAGTCCACATTAAACTATGATGTCCCAAGGATTTAACTTTCAGAATCCCAAATGCTTGAGTATAAAAACATGGAACTGATCAGCAAGTACAATCAGTGTAGCACAAGAGCACACCTCCAATCCAAGCACTCCTCACAAATCTATTTCATATCCCTAACACCAACAACAGTCATCTTCTGGCTAGATGCTGGAATAGCACCCTACCTGGCCTCCTGCTTCTACTCTCACCTTCTTTCAGTTCATTGCTAAAATCCCCCAGAGTGATCTTCCTTAAATAAGCCAAATAATAAAATGTTCCCGCTTAAAAGTTTCCAAGGACTCCCCATTAGATCTTTTTGCTGTTGTTCACCTGCCATTCCACGCATCCCCATTATATTTAGAGTGAAACTGAAACTCCTTATATCATCTAAAAGACTCATTTAATCTGGTCTCTCTCTCTCCAACTTTAGCCTCTACCACCCACATTCTCTATGCTCCCTCCACACTGGCCTTTCTGCTCCTAGAACATGCCAAGCCTTTCCCACTTAAGTGGCTGCTGACCAAATTTAGACTTCACTCCTCCCAGATCTTCATATAATTTCAGCCTCAGCTATGGTAATCTATCTTGCTATGCGTTTTACTTTCTACAGAACATCTATGAATCTGAAATCCCCATCATTTCCTATCACCACCACCCCCATTAGAATGTAAGTGCTCTGAGGGCAGGGACTATAACTGTCCAGTTCACCACTGTATCACTCACACTACATAACAGAGCCTGGCATATAGTAGGTACACAGTAAATAATTTTAAGTGAATGAAATATTTTAATTTTGCATATAATTTCTCTAGGAGAAAATAAAATCTCTCTTTGATACTTTTCATCTTCACCCTACCATTAAAACTGGTGAATAATAATCAGAAAATTCTCCATTCTACCATATCTTAAGTTTTCCAAGCATAAGGGAAAAATTAATGTGGCATACATAATTAGTTTGGCAGGAGACAGCAAGAAGAAAATGTTCTGCTACATATGTTTCAACTACATTAAAGTTCAAAACTGAAACATTATGATTTTTCTTGAAAATTGGCTAGATTTCTACTTTGAAAGTGTTCCAACCCTGCCACGTTCAAAGATCAGATCTTCAGCTGTTACTGATTCATCTTCACAGAATAGTGAAAGTCATTCCTCTTAAAACAGAAAATATATTTTCTCTTTTTTAAAACTTAAGATAATTAATTTACATTAAGTAAATATCAATCATATATTCCTTTGTTAAACAAGATTGAATTGACCTCCAAATGTCAATATAAACATGAGTATTTGTTTAAGCCATGTTTTCTGTTTAGAGTTAATTTCACTCTGTGAAACTAAATTATTCAACAGCTATAAAATGTCAGTATCAATCATAAAGAAGTACTAATTTCAACTTAAAATCATAAATTTAATCAACATTTCTCCTAGAGATAATTTTGAACCTCAATACAAGTGCTATGACTATTAATATAATCAATGTATTATAAAACACTGTATTTGTAATAATATGGAAAAAGAGAAGTTGGGAAACAGGATGAATTTCAAACATTCCAAAATCCAACCACAAATTCTAATTCACTGTTTCTAAAACTTAAGGAATGTACAGAACTCTTTTCTAGAGAAAAAAATAATTCTCACTAGGCCCAAGTGTTAAATTATTTATATTACAGTACTTAAATACACAACTGCAAACAAACTACTTAGGCTTATATATCTTAGGAAACTATAGAACAAGAGAAAATTATAAATTAAATTCTAACAAAACTAGCAAATACTAATAATACTAATAAATACTAATAATACTCTAAAAACATTAATCCCATTTGAGAGATGACATTATTTTCCAAAAACTAAATGCCTGCTGCTTTGTTTAACAGATGACCTTCAGATCTGGTTCTACATTTAATTTTTTTCTATATTTTGACATCCATAATTGGTAAAGCAAACTAAAACGGCCTGAGAAAGACTCCATACTTCTATATTTGAGTCTTTGTGGACAAATTGTCACCTAACTTAACAGGTAGACAAGACTGAAAACCTAACTTAGGAGTATGCACCTGTAACAACAGCTGAGTCTTGGCCAATCCCAGCAGCCATACTTCAACCACTCATACACTGCCAAGTGCTCAAACTGTGTGCAAATAAGTAAAATGCCAACTTGTAACCAATCCAGTTGTTTCTGTACCTCACTTCAAATTTCTGTCCCTCACTTCCCTTTTTTTGTCTATAAATCTTCTTTCACCATGTGGCTGCACTGGAGTCTCTCTGAATCTGCTGTGATTCTAGGGGATGCCTAATTCATGAATCGTTCTTTGCTCCATTAAACTCCTTTAAATTTAATTTGGCTGAAGTTTTTCTTTTAACAGATGTTGTCAGAAGTGGGATGCAAAGTAAGCTTTAATGACTCTCAGGAGTACTGAAATAATAAGCAAGGTACCTGCAGGACCCACTTGTGTCCAATGATGTCTCAAAGTTCTCTCTCAAAGAGAGAACTTTCCCATGATTCACAGCCATGAATTTCAGAGTTCCACTGATTTGTTTTGGGCTCTACAAGTTTCTTTGAGCAAATTTCTGATCCAAACTGGGTCTGGAAGTCATGACACAAACTGGGTCCAGGATCAGATTTGATCCAGTAATTAACTGGCTTGAATCCAGTTAGAGGCTTCTTACATCTGATTGGGTCAGAAAGAAATTGGTAGTAAATGGTAATATTGCAGAGGCTATAACTGGCTTTCAAAAATTTGTCAGGGATGGGCCCAGCATGGTGGCTCATGCCTGTAATCCCAGAACTCTGAGAAGCCGAGATGTGTGGATTATGAGATCAAGAGATCAAGACCATCCTAGCCAACTCGGTGAAACCCCGTCTTCACTGAAAATACAAAAAAATTAGCTGGGCATGGTGGTGCACATGGGAGGCTGAGGCAGGAGAATCGCTTGAACCGGGGTAGGGGGCAGGGTGGAGGTTGCAGTGAGCCAAGATCACGCCACTGCACTCCAGCCTGGGCAACAGAGGAAAACTCCATCTCAAAAAAGGAAAAAAAAAATTGGCAGGGATTTTTGTATTCTACTCCTTTGTTTTATTTTTCTTTTGTGCTTAAGTAGGAAAACAAATCATTGACTAAGTTAATTGAGGAAATCTGAGAGCAAAGCCAATATTTTTGGTAAAAATGGGATCCTTAATTTCTGAAGAACTGAGTTCCTTCTGGTTTATACAAGCCTCAGTATTAGGCCCCAGAAACAGTGAAGTCTTACTGAAATGGCGAGATCTTACTAAAGATATCTTACAGTAGAACATTCCAAATGAACAACACACTGAACTGTATTTAAAACAATGAGGCTCCCAAATTAGTTGCATCTAGGGATGCCTACTGATATGCAGAAGCCTCTAAAAATATTTCAATATTTTTATTTAAAGCACACATACTTTGTTCTGGCCAGAAAGGAAAATATTAGAATTCGGGTCTCCCATGCAGCTGGTTGGGCAGCAACTTGTAAAATTGAGATAATTTTGCCTGTGCTTCCATTATTTTCCTTTGTGATGCAGTTTGGCCCCCGGAACTATGGTGTGGTAAGCAGGGTCACTAGGGTTGCTCAGGGAAGGGGAACCCAGAAACCTGACAGGCCAGCAAAAGGGCAAGAATTTTCTTACCAGACTTATGGCCTCTCTCTCTGTGCAACCTGGTTACATTAATGGTAAAAATCACTTTATCTGCTCTGTAAAGTTTCAATTAATGCAAAAAAGGATTCTGAGGCTACTTTTAAGTTGTAGGGAATTTGGTGTGCTTATCTGTCTTTCTGTATGGTTCTGTCATAAAGAGTACCTTAGGATAGAACACAGGCTTAGGACCCTATAAGCTCGCTATTCAAGACAGCCTAGCAAGCTCGTCAATAACAAACTTTGTTGCAGTTCTCTGAAACAAACAAAAAAACTGGCTGAGGTCTCCATCTGGTTTTGTCCTTGGGAGCTTAATCTTGTAACCACATGGTGGTACTTTCTCTTAGTCTCTGCCTTACAGTGAAAAGAAATTTTGGGGTTCATGCCATAGCTAGCTCCAAAAATTATCTCAAGCAGTAAAA